>NC_135075.1:30303121-30325621 GCF_051107435.1 Chaetodon auriga
AAGCAGCAGAGAGGAGGACGGCCGCTCAGAGCCGCTTGTGCTCACGAGCAAACGGAAACGCCGTTTTCAGACGGATTTACTTCCTGCTGGCGGCGTTGTTCCAAGGAAATATCTCAGCTCACATTCATGATCCTCACAGGATGAATCCTAACGGGTTTGTGAAGCTCGACTTCTCCACCAGGAGGTTCACTCAGAAGGTTTGCAGTGAAATATGTCAACGATGACTGGATGATTAAGGTAAAAGGAGGTTCAGACCTTCATGTTCCCCTCAGGATGAGCTGACTTTTCCTCTAGCGCCATCATCAGGTCAAATGTTCACACGTCCAACACTTTGATTTATGGCCAAATACCTACAGAGCTGCTGACAGTCCCATCAGCCTCAGCTGCACTGTCTTCAGTGCTGATAGGCAAACGTTAGCATGCTAACACACTAAATTGGGGTGGTAAAAATGATGCATGCTAAAGCATTTTAGCATTTTCATCGTGAGCTTCCCATCGTTGGGATTTACCTCAAAGCAGAGCCTGAGTTCAGCCTCAGTGCTGCTCGCACGGCTGCAGACTCCTGTTTCTTCAGCAAATTCAAATCACTTCTCACATTTCAGAAGAAGAGCTGATTGTGTCACTGCAGATACGACTGATGGTTTGATTTCTTTGATTTGTAATCAGAACATAAAATGGCAAATGGAAAACTAAATTATGCATTTGAACATATTCTTATTCTTAGTATTTGCGTTTGGGAATTACATCCTGAGCGTTCAGTCGTTGTACGTTTGGAGAGTCGCTGTCAGAGTCAGAACCAGAAGCTTGGTTTTATCGTTAAATACTTGGATCTGACTGACGAGTGCAGAGATTCCTTCATACCTATTTTAACACAAGCTTAAACACGCCTTCAGAGCATTATGCTGCATACATTCAATTTATGATTTTATGATTCATGTCAGCCTCAAACTGTCAGTTAGATGCTTTTCACTGAGAGGCTCTGAAACAAGGATGTCCAGGGAAGGAAGTGAATGGTATATAAAGAAGCAGTGACAGATATGAGAGGAAGAGAGCGAGCGAGCGAGCGAGCTGCTGAAAGAGAGAGCGAGCGAGCCGCCTTGTCTCATCAGAGAGGCCATTATCTCCGTGGAGGGAAGCTGGAGCCGTGTGAAGGAGAACACACAACAGTCCACAGAAAATAGCAGATTGTGCCGCCGAACGCCACCTCCCCGCGTGTTGGCGGCTAACAATAACAGGTCAAGGAGGGGGTCAGCGCAAACATGCCATTAGGAGGAGACAGCCAGGTTGTTTTAACAGCTAATCATTCCTCACGGCCGTCGCACCGAGAGCCAGACGGGCTGCGGTGGCATTTCTGCTGCTGTAGTGTCGCTGCTGAGGCTGCGTGTGTGTGCACTCTGCAGAGATCACCTGTCAGCCAGAGAAAAGGGAAACATGGACTCACTCTACGCTGACGAAGGCAGCACACATACGACACAGATCTAAAGTGGAGAAAATGGGCCCCGTCTAAAATTTGATTTTATCCACCAATTAGAACGTCGTCCTCTCTCCGCTGCCGGCGTCTGCTCGTTGTTTGGTCCACCACTTTGTTCCAGACGGACTGTCTCAACAGCGATTGGACAGATCGTCGTGACATTTTGTGAAGACGTTCCACCTCAGGATGGATTTTAATCACTCTGCTGACTTTTCCACCAGCACCATCTTCAGGTCCAAATCCCATCAGCCTCAGCGGTTCTTCATGTTTAGTGCTAATTAACACAAGTTACAATGATAATATGCTAAACTACGACGCTGGACACGGTAAACATTGTACCTGCTAAAAGTCAGCATTGAGACAGTTTGGACGATTCACTGTGAGCTGTAACAAACAACACACGAGCAGCCATGCACTCCAACACACACTGTACACACAAAAGGACAGTGAGACAGTGAGACATGATGGACGTGCTGGTGGTTAAACCTCAGAGCTGACAGACGGCAGGAAATACCTCATAGTCAATATAACAGCGTTCAGTCACGACATCGCTCAGTCGAGTTAAACGAACTCTGCTGTTCGAGGACGAGACTCTGCTGAAGACGACAAACTGTCTGCTGCCATTTTTCTTTAATCCTGTCTGTATTTGTTTGGATGAACCTGAACCTGCTGCAGCTGAGCGTGCTGACCTGCAGGTGGACCAGACTTCTTCTCTGAGAGGCAGCACGAGAAGCTCAGCACCAGATGCTCCTGAAGACACCTCTGCCAGCAGCTGCACCTCCGCTCCGCGGACAGTGGAGATGGCTGTGGATTTCAGGAAGTAGCCAGCCCCCCCACATCATCACCCAGTCAAGAAGGTGATTTGTTGCCACGTGCCTGCACCAGTTTCTTCCATCTGCAGCAGACCCCCCCCCCCGTTGAAGTTCTTCTTATTCTCAGTCTCACATCAAACACGTTCTCTATGTTTCTCCCTCAATCTCAAGACGTCCTGTCTTAAACTTCCTTATCTGTCCCTTCAGTGTTCTCCAGCTTTTGCTCGGTTGTTTTTATCTGCTTCCTCCATCACTCTTACAGTGTTTCTTCCAGCACTGACTTTATTTAATGCCTTGTTTTCACGCTGCTGCTGAATAAGTTTTAGATAAAACAATGGTTTGCTTCTCCTGAGATGTTGTGTGTCTGATAGCTGAAGAATTACCACAAAAGCAGCTCATTGTCCAAGTGTTGAGTGAGACACTGGAAATTCACTCTGTGCTGCTGATTAATGGAACATCAGACTGGCAGCCATACGTCTCTGAGCTGTGCGATGGGTTTTCAATGGGCCATATTTTCAACACTTACAGCTAGTTAAAAACACATCTACTGGATGATGATGATGATGGTTATGATGATGATACCTGGCTCCATATATATTATTCTTGGCTGTGTAGCACCACTGGCCAATCATAGGCAACAGCATGTAAATGCAGTGAAGTTTGACAGCACAGTCCAGGTTTGCTTCAGTCCACACCAACGAGAGGAACCCACTGAAGACAAGACAGACATGATGCGAGCTGGTGCAGATTTTATCAGCCAGTGAAGTTTGAACCAGAAAAGTACAGCGCTGAGGTCACCTGTGGGGGTGTAGACACCATCACTGCCAGCATCTTGGTTGTTCAGGTAGAGGAGGAAAATTCCCAGGTAGACAGAAGCAGAAAGATCCATGTGAGCTGCAAACTGGAAAGAAAGAAAAGGTCTCACAGTTACAGGCTGAACGCACGCCAGCTGATTACAGCTTATTGTTCTTGAAGATGCGTCGTGTTTCAGAGCCTGCAGACGTCCTCCCGCTGAGGTTTGTTTCATCTGCTCACCTCCACAGGCCGATGGTGGGTTAGTTTCTGCTCCGTGAGATTCAGTTTCAACAAAATAAGAAAACACTGGATTCACAGGAGAGAAGCTGCCAGAATGAAAAAAAAAAAAAAAAAACTGCATAAACTGTGTACAAATACACCTGTGGATGTACAGATAACACGAGCCTCCCTCTCACACCGGACGCTGTGAGCCGTTTCTCCACGCAGCCCATTTTTTCATTGGTTTTAGTCAATTTAAGCAGTAAAATGTGTGAGTCATTTATTTTCTACAGTCAGTCATGTTGAAGGTTAGGCTTAACCCCGAAAATACAACTGAATTAAAACATAAAGTAAGGAATAAACCAAAACACCCGTCTGTGAAGTCTCTCCTGTGGATTAACCAAAGCTGCTCCGACTTTGCCAGAACATTCGGCGTTCATGTAGGACCCCATCGCTCGCAGTGAGGAGGTGAGGAGGAAACACGTCTCTGGGCCTTTCAGATTCACCTCCTGCAGCGAGGCCAGCAGAGCAGGAGAAGCTCTGCGTCATGGAACAGAAACTCTTCCCTCAGGATGCATTATCGGTGGCTCGTGTTGATTAGGACGTCGGTGACTTTTATGACCAGGCGATGCAGAAACGTGCAGTGAAGCCGAGCACATTGGCCTCTCTGAAACAGAGCAGCGAAGCTCTGCCAGGAGGAGACTAATGAGCTGGATCTCAGCACCTTTCAGATGATCGCACGTTTACAGTAACCTGCTTGTGCAGCTGTGTGCACGAGACCTTTGCCACTGATTCACACTGTAAACCAACACTGTGAGTGTGGTGGTGAAGCCACGTGGACTCCTCACGGTGCCAACATGAACACAGCAGCAGTCCGCTCATCTATGAATGCATTTCTGTCATTTTGACCTTCATCAGATACACATCAAACATGTTATTGCTTCTGTTCTTTAATTGGAAACTCAATTTAGCCCAAATTGGCTTGTTTAATAGATTTGATTTTATTGTAGATGCTTGAAGCTAAAAGCCGTTTCCTTTTAACCTGCCGTTGAGGTGCAGAAGAAGTCGCTCGCTGCTGTTTGTCAGAGCTGTCACACGCAGCGACGGTGCAGCTGTGGCCTCTCTGTGAACGGCTGTATTTGAACACTTGTACTCGGTGTAAAGAGACGCCTCTAAACCAACAAGTCTGAGGAGCTGTCTAGAATACACAACGCATTAAACAAACATTGTGGCCTACAATTGGGTAAACATTTGTAAAGGCAGGATGTTGTTTAAGAGATTCTGGGCCGTGGCTCATAATGTTCAGCACCACTGCGTCGGAGCAGCGGGGGGAAGCTTGGATTCGTTTCTCTGCTGTTTGTTAACGCATGCCGAGGCCTGATACAATATTCAAAGTTTCCAGAGTGATTTGAATGGTAAGTGGAATTACTCTCAGGGTTAGGGAGTGCAATGATGCACAACCCAGACATGACTTCAGGGGAAGTGAGCTTGTTCCTGGGAAGCACCAGAGCAGATATAAGAGACCGCAGCATGTGTTTACACAGCGGCCCGCGTACCTCGGTGAAATCTCTCCCTCTCCATCTCCGTCCCCCTTGGCCTCTGGACGTGCCGCCGTCTATCAAAGGGAACCGTCGAGGCTGTAAAAGATTTTCCGCTCTGTCTTTTTCTGCCTGCTTTCGAATCAGCGGGTGTTGTGTTGGAGACAGTTTGTCAACAAACACAGATGGTGGACGAGGAGCGATGGGGCAGAACAAGAAAAGGTGCAGGTTTAAAAGCAAGGGAGGAAGAAAAGGAGGCAGATAAGCCCAGAAAGAAAGGGGAAATAGATTACTTTTTGAGGGAATAAAAAACGTGAAGGACAAAGGTGGAGGAGGAAGAAACAATGAGTCCACCGCAGCACGAGAAGGAAATCTGAACGAATTAAAGCAAAGAACAGATGCGAGCAGGCGATAAAATCATTTTCAGGCTCTGATTCGAAGGAGGTGATTTCCTGGATTGAATCTCTCCTTCAGGCCACGGCACAAATCTGATTTTAGGAAAATTCCCTCCTCGATTCAGCTCCCCCGTCAAACTCAGCACTGAGCTCTGCTTTACGAGACTAAACAGAAATGTTGGTTTTTACAAGTTGTGTTTTAAAGCAGCCATTTACTCAGTAAATTAACCGCAAAAATCAGCAAAAGTTGAGCCGCTGAATATCTGTGTGATGACATTTCTGACCTTTGCAGATTATCTTTGAGGTTTGGAGATCAAACCATTCAGCACAATAAACTAAACCCACAGAATTCAGAGTGAAGTGATTTGGAATGGAGGTGTTTGTTCCTGAATATGAGATAATAAGGATCTTAGGAAAACAGTTTCTGATCATTTTCTGCTCTTTGATCTTTGGTCAAAAGCTGCTGAAGATAATCCTCCACCTCAGTGATAACATGTAATCTCTGAAGCTACTGTTAGCCTCAAAGAAATGCTTCAACAAAGGGTGACAGCAGCACAGACGCATGTGAAAACATGCCACCCTGAGCTGGAAGCCTGGACGAGTCCTCACGGGATGATTGACTGAACTGGATCTGAAGACAGACACAACACTGTTTCACAAGTCTGCTGTGTAGAAAAAAAAAAAAAGTGGACAAATAATGAGTAGAACAAGAATTAGCTTAGCTTAGCACAAAGACTGGTAATGGAGGGAAACAGTTAGCCTGATTCTGTCCAATGCTAACAAACCCCCCTACCTGCACCTTTAAAGCTCTTTATTTAACAAGTTTTATCTTTTTTATCTAATTCATATGAAAAATGGAGCAAAGCAACTTCAGTTCATCTTCCAGGCAACCAGCTGAGACTCCAGGAAGAGACTGAGCCTGGCCAGAAACAGTCCAGCACATAACCCCCCAGAAAAAAAAGATGTCTCCACCTGTTTTATGTTGTGTACGTTATGTTATTCAGTTGCTAACAGCACAGATGACAAAGATGGAAACCCTGAAGACGCCCACAGGAAGACAGATGCAGGGCGTGTGCACGTCGGGGGAATGCAATGAAGCATTCCTGCAAGATTTCACGCTCACTGGTTTCACTGGACTGTTGGACTCAAGTGCAATAACGAGAAACAGGGTGAAACTGATTTTCCAAATTGCCTTTTTTACTCTTGACCGCTCAAGTGGATAGTTAGTCATGTAGGCTAACACACGGGGCCTGAGGTTTACAGCCTCGCAGCGTCGGAACGATCAGTTAAATATAAAACCAGGACCGGGAAGAAGATAGAGCTGCAAAGTCTGGCTCATGAAATCAGTTACTGCTGTTGGCTCACTATTAAACACCACACCAACAGAGCGTGACACACACATTACATGTAGCCATCCAATAACACATCCTCGGTAAAAGTATCATCCCTATAATCGACTTTTTCCGAGTAAAAAGATAAAATTCTGATGAATAAACCAACATCCTTGTTTACTGCATACACTGAATACACTTTAACTGATGCATGATAAATAAATAATCCCCCACTTACCGGCAGAAGAGCTTCCTCCTCACCGGCAGAGCGAACACACAGACTCTGCACTGCCGTTTCTTTGTGCGCGGCGTTGTGAATCAGTCTTTACGTCAGGTGAAGGATTACGCAGGAGCTTATGTAAGCATCCTTTGTGCTGGACTGTTCCACCAGACTGAATGCTGATATACGTTTCTTCATCTCCTCTAACAAGGATGCCAGTCTCTGCATGTGTGGGTGTGCGCCTGTGTGTGTAATTAGTTTGCTATATGGGTTATCAAATGGGCACCTCCCATCACAGATGTTTCGTTAAATTAAACCCACGGCACCTCCAGAAGGCTCAGCAGCAAATCCTGGCAAAGCAGACCCGCATCACTGCCACTTAACTACACTGACGCTGCAGCAGCACTCACACTGTACTATAATTACGGTTGATGACTCTGGATACGCTGCGACGTGTGGAGAAGCTGTGCCAGCTTGAATTCATGTTAGGAAAATAATAAAATAAAAATGTCAAATCAAATGTCCATCGAGACGTTTCAAACCGGCATCGTTCAGCTCGCTTTATATTCTTCATAATACACCAGAAAACAGTTTCATGTGGTCGCTCACACTGTGAGCTGTGTGCTTTCCAGCGTGTTGTGCAGCTGACTGACGCAGAAATGTGTTGAATGTGCACGTCGAGCATTTTTCACTTTTTTTACTGCTCCAGATGTAAGTTCTGTCACATCGTTTTACATATTTCCATGCAAACAGTCATGGAGGAAAATCATGAAGAAATAAAGATTAAATATATCAGAAAATCTGAGAAAAAAAAAACATCAGCAGCTGTGTTTCCGTCAAGTTACTCTTATTATGTGCATCTTCAAATATCACATCAAAAAACTTGATGGAAACGACAAAATGTGAAAAAAAAAAAAAAAAAAAATCTATTTCATAAGTTCTCTTGAAATGTTTTTTGGCTTCTGTGAAAAAGAGTTAATGCACGAAATGTGAGATTTGTTTAACAAGGTCTGATGCAGTAAACTAAACTCATGTTTCTGCTACCAAACCCACAAAGAAGAAGAAGAAGAAGTAGAAGAAGAAGAAGAAGAAGAAGAAGAAGAAGAAGAAGAAGAAGAAGTTCCCAGATCTCCCCGTAACACATGAAAACATGACCAACACTTGTCTCTCCGTTCGTCTCTCAGGTGTCTGCAGAGACTCGTGTTGTTGTTTTCAACGTTCTTCTTCTTCTACTCTGTTTATTAGAGCCATGCATAACGTAGTTTATGCCACCACCTTTTGATCAAAGCATATGAAAGCACAAAGACTGAGAATAGAACAGCTACCTGAACCTCTGAAGCTAATTAACATGTTAAATCTTGATTGTTTTAATCACAGAAAACAAAACGTGTAAAAATGAGAAGTAGCAGTTTTATGGGCTTTGTATAAAGACTGGAAACAGGTGGGAACAGGTGGGAACAGGTAGCCTCGCTCTCTCTGAAGGTGAAGGTGAAGAACTTCAGGCTAACTGTTCAGATATGATGGTTGAGCTTCCAGTGTGTTTACTATAAAGAATCAAAACCAACCAACACTGAGACGTTAATGTGAGAAACAGATGTGAGGCGAGCAGCGATGGATGATCTGTGAAGATGCAGTGATGATATAAAGACAAATGTACAAACACTTGGAGTGTTAGAGACGGAGGGAACACGTGTGATGCGGCTCCTTTGTGATTTCGGCTCATGTGTCTGATGTGTTTCGATATGAAAACTTCCTTTAAAGTTTCCTTCCCTAAAGACAGCCTTCATGTTTGTCTTCTTACAGAGAACTTAAGGATTCTCCAAGAGAAGCATAAATCAAAAGTCTGCAACAGCCGAGAGACGGCGTGCAGGCGTCGTGTTGTGGGTTGATACCAGGAGACAAACGACAAAGACTGAGGGACGGGGTCAAACTGGCAGGACGGGACTCGTCCTGCTCAGCTCTGCAGACAGAAAAGACAGTGACGGACAGGAGCGGGCCGGTCGAGGGGGTTGGAGGCTGAACGGGCAAAAATGAGCCATTTATCTGCTCTGCAACAGCTGTTTAACATCTGCTGCGTGCCAATCAGAGGCCGGGAACACGAGGGCTGCAGAGCAGGCGAGCGAGAAGTGGGAGAAGAGGAGAAGAAGAATGCTTGAAGCTGCCTGATGAGAATGTGAGTGGGATGGAGAGCTGAAGAGAGACGGAGAGACACAAGAGAGGACGGGAGAGGACGAGATTTAGACGAGCAGGAGAGAGAGCTGGGAAGGAAGTGATGCTGTGAACGAGAAGAGAGAGAGAGACAAACATTATTCAGAGAGTCGCAGAGGGGGAGAGGGAAGACTTAAGATGAGAGAGAGATGAGAGAGGATAAGTCTCCAGAGCAGTAAACTTAATTAAAGATTTTTTTTTCCAGCAGACTGATGTTGAACACTTTGGTGAATGAGAGGAGAGAAGAAGAGGAGTGAAGCAGGGGGAATGGGCAGGAGGCCCAGAAAGATTAAAAAAGTACCAAAAAGAGAGATACAGGCCAAAAAAAAAAAGTTTAAAAGACGATGAAGAGTGAAAGTGGACGATCAAAGGAGCAACATCTGCACAGAGACCAGGTGATGGACTCAGGATGATGATGATGGTGCTTCAGCATCAGCAGCCAGGACGGTAAACAGGCTACGTGGTGAAATGGTTTCCTGTTTTGTCTCTTTATATGTGATCGGGAGTCTGTTCTACTTGGAACGTTGGTTCCTTATGCTGTTCCCATGTCGGACTTCCTGTCTGTCGAAGTTTTTCCTATGAAACAATCCCTTTATGCCTTAAAATGCTTTGGACGTAACTCCTAATGATGTACACCTGCAAGAAGACCCCGCCTCTACCTCCACCCACCCCTCCGCCGCTCACCTGCAGCTCGTTGTAATTTTCTTCAAGCTGTTCAGAATGTACATGAATCAGCATGTAGCGTGGCAAGCTACATTGGCGGCAACAGAAGTTTGGTGCCAAGTCACATTTGCAGTGAAAAAAAGGCGAAACGCAAAACGTTTTCTCTGTCTGTGATTTTCAGATCCTCTCAGACTCATCAAAGCTCATCGTTCGTCAGAACATCATCGCTAAAAATGCGGACACGTAGCGCCACCTGGCTTCCACTCAGCCCGTTCACTGACGGGTCGGGTCCTCAGGTGACACCCAAAACTCTGGCTGTCTGATTCTGTGTTTGTGAGACTGCCATTGGTCCACTGCAGCTCCAGCGAGGAAATGCTCAGTCATGTGACCGCACACGCTGCATATACAACATGCCAACAAGGTTAAATGTATGGACGTACATGGAACACAACTTTGCACGTTGTTCATAACACGATTTAACTCTGGTCATTTCTGAGACTTTACTTTGTGCAGCAGAAGTCTGTTAAGTCTGCAGTGTAAAATGTTCTCTGATATCTGACTCCCACTGCTCCTCCAGGAGGTGCTGGGGGCCAAATAAACAAGTTACAGTATACCGATGTGTTGGTTCACATAATGAAGCCGTCACCCTCTCACCGGCTGTGTGTCTCTGACGCCGCTCGCTCTGATTAGGCTAGAAAAGAATGCTAAAATGTGTCTTGACATTGAGAGAGCAAACAGTATGTAAATAACTGTTATGATCTCTGTGGGTGGTGCACAAACCAGGGTGAGAAAAATAAACATCAAATTCACAGCAACAAGCCCTCCACCATGGCGCACCACCAGCCTCCGTCCGCCTGTTGTTCAGCAAACAGAAAAACTTGGAAAGACAGACGCACACGTTCTGCAATGCGCCTCAGCGCCGGTAATCGCTTTAACTGGAACATGGCTGATTTTTCCATATGGACTTCACACTTTATGCAAAACAGGGAGTGTTGCACGAGTTTTGCCCTCATGCAGCATCCACACACAGCATACAAACACAGCAGGATTTCAGCATTCCCATGAGAGCGCGTTTCAGGAGGAACACG
The DNA here is from genome assembly GCF_051107435.1 of Chaetodon auriga. NCBI lineage: Eukaryota > Metazoa > Chordata > Actinopteri > Chaetodontiformes > Chaetodontidae > Chaetodon > Chaetodon auriga. The sequence continues at coordinate 30,313,862 of NC_135075.1, forward strand.
CCTTCTGATGTTCTCACATTAGAGGATTACAGTCCGGTTACACGAGACGTTCTGAGCGCTTGCAGAACGTTCGTCTCGGTCGTCTCCAGAGAATCATGTTAGCGCTGCTTTCGTCGAGCTTGTGTCAGGAGGCCAGATTAGCAAAGCCGGCTCACTTTTAACCTTTTACATTGCCGTGGTCTCACGTTACCTGCAGGTTAAGGTGAGAGATCTGTCAACAACCTGACGACTGACCAATCAGCTGACTGGAGAAATATCAGTGAAGTGACGAGTAACGAGGAAACACTCTGCTGCTGCAGCCTTTCTGTTGCTCTGAGGATAAAAGTTAATCACACTAATATTCATTTACACTCTTATTCCTTCACTGCAGCTCAGAATAACATGACGCGTAAACTAACTGTTTGCACACTGATTAGAAATGCAGCATTTCAGTCGTCATCTCCTCATACATCACTGGAAACGTCTGTCTGTGCACGAGACAAAAACACTCATCGGACAAAATAACTACTGGCTTTTCATACTTTTTGGTGCAGTTGGATCAGAGTTAAGGAGCTCGTTGATTAAATGACGATCAATGTGTTTGATGTGACGTCTGATCTGCTTCATGAGCTACACTCACCTTAAGTTACAGAGAGCAGACATGAGAAACCGTCATGTCCTGTGAAGGAGGCGTTATGAGAATATGGAGGAGATGAAAGTCAGAGAAAACCTGTGAGGAGCCTGATGAGGAGGCTTCTCCTCGCTGCGACTCCAGCGTGGAACGTCAAGGTAGAGTTTCATTCGCTCAGAGAAACGTTGACTCGTTGAGTCCAGGCAGCGGTTAGGTCTGCCAGCACAACATAATTAAGAATGCAAATGAGTCGTCTAGAAATGTGGTGTGGAGGAGGCGGGCTTTCCTCACTGGCTGCTGTCAAACTACGTCCTGTTTGCTTTTTTAACTCATTCAAAGTGCTGGTCAAACGGTGGAAGACGTCTGTGCTGTGCAGACTGTGAAGGCCTTTAAGGAAAATGTTTAATCCTCTGCAGCCGCGCCAAGAGTCGTCTCCATCATGTCCATCACTTTTAATCAGTTAGTGGCTGGTGGGAGGCGTTCCAGTCCTCTGGTCTCAAATTATCAAGATTTAATCTGTTTTTCTGTCAAATTCTACCCACATTAACTTTTAATGAGGATTCGAGGAAAAACATTTTCTTCAAAATCTAATAACCTCGATGAAGCCATATATCTAAATAACCATTGCGGTGACTCTGGGGGAGCAGCAGTTGCAAGAGTGGCACATTGTTCTTCTTAATTGGGGAAACTCCAGATTTTAATTAGGCGAAGTCTTGCTCGGCTTGCACAATGTCTCCTCACCTGTGAGTCTAATTACATGATGTCTTGCTCCAGGCAGTGTTTAACTTAAATACAGAACACAGGGGGTGTATTAACAAATGGAGGCGAGATCGTTCCATTTTGGCTTAATACTTTATGAAGGAGGCGCTCCGGTCGCCTCCCACCACGGAGGCAAAGCAAAGTGTGACAGACAGCGGGGGGGGGGGGGGGGGGAGTGAGTGAGTTCACTCCCTCAGCATCTCTCTATGAGGAGGATGGAGCACGATGAGGCTGAAAAACGAAGGCGAGAGCAAGTTTCAGGCGTCATTACTGACCTTGAAACTGCAGCTGGAAAAAAAAAAACTCAACTCGAGGTCCATTTGAAGTTTTTAACCACATAATGTGATCACATGGTCGCCACCAGCAAATGGACTGTGGTCAGTTTCCACTTGTGTGTCATCCATGTTGATTGAGAAAAGTGCTATAAAGTATTTTTAAGGAAAATATCGTAAATTAAAAATAATCTCAAATTTGATCCTAAACATAAAGTCTGAGGCGAAATAGACATAAAGCAACAAACTGATGACTCTGTAGCTCATCAGCGACGTTTAAACGCCACAAACGTTGTGATTCATTGAGACGTGGACTCTGCTTGGTGATATATAACCACTCCATAAATACTGTCACGCTGGAACAATCAGCCGTGTCCTCCTGAGATATTTAGCAACAAATGGAGCCTCAGAGTTCTTATTTACAGCCTTGTCTTAAACCATATTTCATAACTGCTGTCACAGATGTTTTCAATGCAGAACAGGCATAAATAAACAGGCAAACAGGCAAAACTAAATGTGGAGACAATCTGCGAAATTGGTTTATTTTGCTATTTGGAGCGCTGATGTAGATGCACTTCATTATCCCGCAGAGATTAAGCTCGCTCTCTCCTCTCGCTGATTTCCAAAGATTTAACTGACGTGGCTTGTGTGCTGCAGACTGATAACCTTTCCTTTCCCAAAGTGGCCACTTTCTAAAAGGAGTTCTGCATATATGTCAGCGCCCGGGACGTCCTCGGAGGATATTCACACCGGCAAGCGTCTCATTTCCATCAAGGTCAGCGGAGGGGAGAAACTTGGAGCCAAAGACAAACCCATTCTCTCCCTGAAGTTTTCTCCAACTGTTGTCGAGTTCTTCCAGAGCTGGGGGCCATTCAGAGAGTTCTCCACGACACATGCCAGCATCTCTTGATGCCGTGCCAGCATCGCTTAGCCCCAGCCAGGCTGTGACATTCCTCCTGGCAGAACGAGGCTGTGACTCGGGCGAGATTTTCAAACATTTCTCAAAGCCCCGATGAGCAAAATTATGGCTAATTAGTCACCATGCTGCCATGGTTTATTAGGAGTGACAATGGCACATCTATAGCTGACAGCTCGTCTCTCTCTCTCCTCTCTGCCTACATCTCTCGCTCGAGCCGCCGCTCGCCGCCGTCAGCAATGACATTACAGAAATGGAAGACATTATTGAAATAAATAATTCACCATCACATCTGTTATCTATTCACGGTAAACAGTCCTCTCATCAGCATTTCGATGTGTACGGCTCATCTGTCAGCGTCGTTGACTGTGGGATAATTTGTGCACATCAGCAGCCGTTCAGATGTGTATGTATGTTTTTCTGTGCGTTTCCACTCTGCACAGCTCTTCGGCGTGTTTGCAGACTGGCCTACATGCTGCTTGGCCTACATTTGCTCGAGTTCATATGAGAATTCCTCTCACAAGTGAGAGGAGAGACACTGGTAGCTAACAGCAGGGTTGAATTCAAGACTGCCTTTTTATTTCTAATGGAAGTTTTAGTTCAGGTCGTTGGGTCAAGACAATAAAACGCTCATGCTGTTTCTTCCGCCTCCAGTTACTACACATTTACATATTTGTTTCTAGCCACGCCAATATGTCCAGTATTCTCTGTCCCTTTAGCTCCGTTTTGGTCTCTAACGCTGAGCATGTCGAGTACAGCGGCTTTAACAGCCGAAGCAGCGAGAGTGAATCAAAACCGTAATAAGCTGAAGGACAGTATGAAGCAACTCATCGCTGCAAGCAACTCCCTCTCCATATGTAGCATGAAAACATCGAATATAGCCTGTAATGTGTGCTGCTGCTCAGAGTCTGTGGCTGTTGTGCAGCAGGCTGCTGTCTGCTTTATGCAAATGTGACGGGCTGCATGGAGATAAGTTATCCACACAGAGAATAAATAATAAAACATGCAGTTTAATCTCCAGACTTTAACCTGTGGTTCTGTGTCTCTGGGGACTGAACGGACGATGGAAATGAGCCGCAGTTAAAGGTCGATGTGAGGAACTTTCACTCGAGATGAATCCATCGTTGCAGTGACCTTGTGTATTCTACAAGCTGCTAATGCTCACACAGCACAAGGCTTACTTATAGTTTTCATGTAAGTTTTTATTTTGAAATAGTCCAAATGCTGAATGCCCGTCAGGATGTCTTCTCCCCTCGTCTCTCTCCCTCCCTGCCTGTCTCTCTCTGTCCCTCGCTCGCCCCTCTCTCTTCTCCTCCAGGCCCTTATAAAAACCATATTAGCTGGACGTGAGTAGCAGCAACAGCCTTCGGCGACATGTGTGGGGCTAAGGGACCTTAATTAAGAGGCCCATTTATAGTTCTTCATGCCGGAATGGCGAAGCTGCAGCTTTCGGTTTTGACACAGCTCTGTCTGTCTGTTTGAGTCATTGTCTGTCTCTCCCCATCTGTCCTTCTGTCTCCATATTGTTCTGGAGGGCCTGACTGACCTTATGAGTGGCTGTAATGAGGAGGAGAGCAGGGCCTCGACTGAATGATATGCTATGGCAGAAGGAGAGTTCTACAGAGCCACTGATAACAACAGCACGTGGTTATATTGGCAATATTTGGTTTAAAGTTAGCAAGACTGACTGAGAGGTGAGGAGCAAATGTTTGGCTGCTGTGTGATCGGGCTGGAGATGCGTTTGGATTTTTTTAGCCATGCTAGCTGCGTTGCACAAGGGATGGAAATATCTCAACAATCTGCCGCAGAATTTGGTTCAGTTACGTTCTGCAGAGCGTGTGTCTGAGCAGCTTCGGTGGTCTGATCCTCCTCTCGCTCCACTGTGAGGCCGACATTTTCAATTTTGAGTGAAACGTCTTGACAAATACTGGATGGATTAAATTTCGGGATGGATGGTATGATTTTTTTCAACTTGTTTCATCATCAGGTCAAGACTTCGTTTGTGACCCAGTACCAGAAAAACTCACAACAGTCCCATCGGCCTCTGCTGTGTTTTGTGTTTAATGCTAATTAAGAAATGTTAGCATGCTAACACATGAAGCTAAGATGGTAAACATGCCGACTGAACATCAACATGGTCGCATTGTCACTGTGAGCATGTTAGCATTCTGAAGTTAGCGATGCACAGCTCGCTGAGCCTCTAACGTGTCTGTAGTCGGTTACCAATAAATTCCCAGTGGAAACAAAATGGTCACATTCCATCTGTGACGCGTCCGGTGGAGCTGACGGAGACACCGTGCTCCTTCTCCGACTCAGAGACTTTCCATAAAGAAACCTTGTGATCTTCTGCAGTGCATCCACAAACATGATGAGAGCTCATAATGAGGTGGAACCACAGACGATAAAACATCATTTCAAAAGGTGAAATTCAGTTTCATCATCCATAAACAGAATTTCATACAGGAAGTCAACTATTTGATCTTTACAGATTCTCACAGGTCCTAAGACCTGCAGCCTTATGTGTAAGACACACAAACAAAAGGCCATTTCACATCATTTCAGAGCTCAGACTCAGAGTCGGACTTGGTTGATTAATTGTATTTCAGTTCAGTATCTGGCAGCAGAGCTGAGGACCAGCAGAACAAACAGCCGCACAGAAAGCTGAAGCATTGGGGGCATCTCACTCATTTCTGAGGTACACACACGTGTGCAATTCATCATGTGTCATGTTGTGATTCATGGCATCCTCGGGCGGCTACAGTGCAGACTATCTAAATATACACACATGACTGAGGACGTGGTGTGCAGCACATGAATTATACAAATGCCATAAGTGCATCACAATAATTCAAAGGATGGAGGACAGTGTGTCCACGGGTTGTTCCTCTATGCTTAGAAACAGCTGTGTGGAAAGTGTACAGTTAGAACAGCGACACGGATAATAAAACGCTTCCATCGCTGCTTTTTAATCACACAGTATGAAATTAAATCATGACACTGAGATGATTTATACGCCGCTCAGTGCGTCCTGTGCAGTGTCTTCACCTCAGCTGTGAAAGCTGCTCTGTGCTGTACGACAGCAGAGTGTCGAGTTATCGTGTTTCCTTATCTTTGCCGCACCTTGAACTCATCTTAAATATCCTCCAGCTCCACGCAGATGTGTCGAACATATAATTCTACATTTCTGTCAACACGCTGCACTTACCCACCGTTAGAAGCAAGGGGAGGCGAGGCGTGAGGTTTAGGATAACAAATTAGCATGGAATTACAAATAAAGTTAAAGGGGAATTGCGTAGAATTTCAGCATCCACATGTTTTATTCAGCGCGCCTGGAGGCGGTGCAGTTTGTTTATGTGAGCATGCATTACTGTTCCCCATAGGAACAGATAATGATAGAGAAACAGAGGCCGGGAAGAGCCATGGAATTACAAAATGTAGTAATTAAATGTGAACAATTTGATGACTAATGCCCAAGTTCGAGGAAATTACAGAACTTTTATTAAAGTGAAGTAACCAGAGTCCTCGTTCGGGGTTAGAAATATGTTTAACCTCACATAACATCATGTCTGTTCTGAATACGAGGAATTCAGATATGTAAGATAATCTGTTCCATTTTAAGGAATTATGCCTGTTTTTCTGCACATGTATGATGCGTTTCAGGCATCAGAACAAACTTCATAGTAAAATGTTTTCAAGGACAAAAATGTTTCAGGATCGTTTTTAAGTTTGTTGATTGAAAAGCATAAAAAGCTAAAGGGTGCACGCTCCTGAGCATTTGGAAGCTGATTCATGCATACAGGAAAGTTTATGTTCCAGTCTTCAACATCTGTATACAGAGCATGGCAGCATGTACATCCATCGGCTGGCTGAGTACCAACACGTGCTGATTTGTTTGCATTATCAAACATCTTTGTGATGTTTTGGGGTTAAACGAGGTGTATAATTGAATATGATCTGCATAACAAACACAAGGGAAGTCTCTGATGATGACGCACAGTTACTGAGGGAGGAAGAAAACCTCTGGAGGCTGGACCCAGAGACCCCACCCCCACCCACAGCCCGAGCCTGTCCGTCATCCTCACATCCAACAGCAGCAAAGCTGAGCTTCTCGTGCAGTATTACACAACAGTGACAGCAGTACTCAGCAGTACTCGGATCTTACTTCAGTAAAAGCACCAAAACCATGACATGAGTATTCTGTTTCGTGAAATAAAATAACTTGATCTCTTTGGGATTCAAATAGTTTTTTAAATGAAGCAATCCAAAAAGCTTAGAGAGGAGAAGTCCCTTCAACAGCTTGTATACATCTGAAACAATGGGGCCAAACTGCAGCAGCCATTTTTCTCACCTTTTAAAAAGAACGACTTTATACGCTGATGAGTTTTTTTGTTTTGTTTATTAATGTAAACTCTCGATTTGAGAAGTAACTCCAAAACTACAGCAGTCAGCTAAATGTAGCTGAGTAAAAAGAGTCAGATTTCCTGCTGAAATGTTATGAAACGGACATATGAAGCAGCCTGAAATGGAAATACTCACATAAAGTATAGTAAAAGTACAAGTACCTCAAAATTATAGCACTTACTTCCACCACTGTTCGACACAGTAACACAAACAACATTATGGAGGCTCGTGGCCACAAGGTTGAACATGAAGACCAGGTTTTGGTTAAGGTGGAGTAAACTTCTAAGGAATTCATAGAAGTCAATTAAATGTCCTCACAACTGAGCAAAGCTGTGAGTGTGTGTGTCAGAGAGAGCGAGGACGGTGGAGAGAGCATGTGCAGGCTGAGAGCCACCGCGGCTACAGGCAGTCGTCAATAAGCCATTTTTCTCACCTCTCCAATGTCGTTTGTCTCGCCGGCAGAAACCAATAGGAATCCATTATATTGAGCAGCATCCTGATTTCAGTTGGACAGTCGGGCTCACAGTGTCCTGACAGTGACCAATTGAACGCTGAGATACAGTCTTCTCTGTCCAATACAGTTCAAGGAGAATGGAGGGAGATCGGGATTGTTAATTGCTAATAGACTCACTTCTGTGTCCTCCTTCTATCTCCTCCCAAAGCTGGAGGTTTCATGATCAGCCTGATATTTAGCCTCAAATTACGGCTCCTAATGTGACGGCATCATGGTACAAAGATGCACTTTGGGAAACTGATCCTCTCAGTGGTCTGGACTCAGGAAGCCCTGAAGGCGCTCAGTCGCACCAAAGCAACACTGAGCAATAATCAATGTCACACGTTATTGAGAATGTCGATCTCAGAGTTTCAGCTGATTCAGTTGAACTGCTGCTGAAGCACTAAAGTCTTACAAAACTTCCAGGTCTTGGCATGAACTCCTTCTGGTCCCCATTCAAACAGTCAACATATTCCAGGACGCAGACGCGACCGAGTCGGGAAGAAAGCCAGACCAGGTCTTGTTCCGGGTTTGACCACAGTGAGACTTTCACCCAAAGGACACAATGAATATGATATTTCTCAGCATCAAAACAGTGTGAGCAAGTCCGCAAATGGACAAAGGTTTGACGATACAGCAACAAAACCTTCAAGGTTGGTGTTTGTCTCCGTCTTTGAGTCCATGCTTCTTACATCTCACTGTTGTTACTGTGTCCTTTGTGTCAAAGTGGTTTAAGCGATTTTCTGATTGTTGGGAGAGAAGTTTCATCACGGCTGCATCGAGGCGAGCGTTTCCTTCCAGGTGTCGGTTTCTTCGCTGAGTCACCTCACTTTGGGAGACACTCGAGCAAGTCTTCATGGACACATTCCATAATGAAAATCTATAACTCCACCGCTTCATTTGTGAAGTGCTGTTGTCAGATTGTGTGGCCTTGCACACTGATGGAGCTGCAGCAGTTCTGACTAATGAGTCAAGTCAGGCCCACTGGAGCCTGTAAGCTCTCCCCAGGCTTCTGTGCTTGTATGTAATTTGCGCTGTAAACATCTCCCCATCGCTCTTGACCTTTAACACTCCAGCTGGGCTGAAGAAAATACTGCCAAGCAGAAAGCATCAGCCTGCCAACTATATTCTGGCTTATACAACCGTTAATAACTGAATAAGTTGTGTGAAAGTATATTTTCTTTTGGTCGTTGAATTAAGTGAGGTCTTGACAGTGTTGGATGATAAATATGTTTTCATTTAATTTCTTCTCACTAATGCTAATGCTAGGCAGAGCTGTTTTCATTACACTGCTCTATATTTCTTATTTTACTTCTTATTTTACTCATAAAATTGTGAGAGAAACATCAGTAAAAGACAAAGTGTTTCTCGGCCCCAACGACTTTCTATTCTGTTCATTCTTTACGCCGTTCAGATGAACTGTGATCGTCGAGTTGCAGCGCAGTCGTCACACAACACTGCAAATGCACAGCAGCCATAAGTCACTCTGCACTGACAGTCAGGTACGCAAACAGCCGACGCTTTGTGTTTAAAGGCGTCAGTATGTTTCAGCTGAAGTGTGTCAGACGGCCCAACAGCGTCTCCTCTCTGACGTCGAGACCGCTGCTCAAACAGTAATTTTCCCACATATACGTATATACGAAGCCTTCGAGGACAGATCGTCTGAAAGAGTTCGTGTTGTTCCTGTTTTTGAGGGATTGTCACTTCTCATCACTTTCTGTGACGGCAGGCTTCACCGTGGCTGTTTGGATCAGCTGTAAACGCTTTTGGCATCAGACATGATCAGACGACGCCTGTAGAAATCAATTTGAACACACCTCCACTTTAAGAACGACAGGAAGCTGCTGTTGGAGGCAGCGGTGACTTTTGGAGGTTCGAACTCCAGCAGATCAGCAGATCACACTCGGGCTTTAAACTGCATCTCTTACCTCCATTTGAACTAAACATCAAGTAGAACATGAACTAGCAGCATGCTAGCAGCTCTGTGAGGCTGCACTGAAACACGTTGCTTTTAGCTAAATGCTAAACTCAGCATGCTAACATGCTCACGACGACCAAAAGTAAAAGTGTGCTTGTAATCACTTTTCTATACTTCTATATTTCTATAACAGCTGTTTGAACTAAGGTGACGTCAACATGCTGATGTTTCGCAGGTGTAATGTTTACAATGCTCATTTCAGTTTTATGTGTTAGCATGCTACGTGTTGCTAATTAGCAGGAGTCTCAAATCCAGCTGAGGCTGATGGGAATGCTGCGGGTTGTTTCTGGTACTTGGTCATAAAGCGACGGACATGTGAACACCTGAACTCAGACACAGAGTGACTGAGCTGCGATGCCGAGGTTTGTATTGAACGGTATTCACTGACGCTGCGTTGGCGTTTAAAGAAAGATGGTTTTTTTCAGCTCATCTTCACGTCTCACTCTCGGTGAGCACAGACTTCTTGTTCTGTCTCCTCTTCACCCGTGACGGAGAAGGACAAATAAAAGACCTTGAGGAGAGCAGGAGACAGCTTCACTCTCTGTTCTTTGGCTGCCGTCCACTGTTTTTGTCACTCTTCTGCTCGACGGTGCGTTTGCCTCCCACAGTCCTCTCCTCTTCCTCCTCTCCTTTCATCTGGCCCCTCTGCCTCGCTGCAATATGGCAAATCTTTCCCCCCAAAATAATTTCTCCTCTCCTTCCTCCTCCGCTCCTCTTCTCTGCCTGTCTCATTTTGCTTCTTCCCGGCTTGACCCCTCTGATCCCGAGCCCGCAGGGGGCTAACACAACCTTTGATATCAGCTCCTCTCTGTTTGACACGACTCCTCGGGGGAACGAGTGTACCCAGACAGAGAGAGGGAGGAAGAGGAGGGACGCGAAGATCCCACTGATGCTTTAAACGCCACTGTCTCTGAAACAGATGACTTGGTCTCCGTATCTCAGCGCCCAAGGCGAGAAGTGACACGACACATAGGTCACACTGCTTCAAGTGGCAGTATGTGTTCAGAGCACATGAACAGGAGCCAGAAAAACTCGCTCTCTGAGAGAGAAGGTAGAAACTGAATTCCTGGTGCACTTCTGGTGGCTCTGCCTCTACCCTCCTGTCAGCTGCAGCCAATGGAAAGACAGCATCTTTAACTACTACTACCACTTGTTCTTCACTCCCCTGGATGATGCAGAACAGGTCGTTTGCAGTCACGTGACGTTAATTTCGGAAGGAGGGCAGGAAGTGAAATCCACAATGGACGACACGAAGGACGGTTCTTACTGTGGTAGTTTAGATGAAATTACAAGAAAGGTATAAACAGAAAATCTGAACATATGTTGGATGTGACTCTTATGTGATGAAGACGAGTGATTCTTCACCTGAACTGAAAGATTTGCTGCTGTTGACTCAGCAGATAAAACAACCAGCTGCTCGTTCAGACGTCGTTCTGCCCTAGAAAACAAATGAAAGCAGACAAAAGTCTGGAAGTAAACTTCCTTGTTAGCGGTTGGTCCACGACCTCAGGACCTTCCAGTTCTGTTGGGAGTCATAACAGGTTTTAATCTTGGTATTTTTTTATTGATTTATCTTCACCATTAATTAATTTAGAACATTTTCTCCTTTTTTTCACCTCTTACATCAAACAGTTTTTATTTCAGCTCTCCCTTTTTCATGCAACACTCTATAGAGAATTTATAGAGAAGCACAGCTGGAGGGTGGAGCCATGTTTAAAACAGCAGCACAGCGCTTCACCTCAGGTGTGCTGTTCCTGAACAAAGCCTCAGTCAATGCTTTTAGGTTGAAGACGGATCTTACTCTGCTCAATGAGGAAGTAACATCATTCGGATAAATTAGAAACAGGACACGTTTGAAAAGGTCACCTGGTACCTGATAACGCAATTAGTCCCATGACACAAGCGAGCAAACTGACCTCGCTGTTGGTGTCGGAGCAACACTTCTGTCCTTGGCACAGAAAGGTTTTATCTCAGATATGTTGTCACCGTCTGAACAACACACACACACACACATTAAATATGGCAGCAAGAAGGGTGGGGTGACACAGGTGAGAATGTTTTGAGGTTAAAACTGGAATACGTTTGCACTCTCCAGTCGCATTATGGGGAATGTAGGAACCAGTGTTTTTGTCACATACCAGGTACTAGAAGATCATTTGTTCACCTTCAACGACTTGTCCAGCCCGTTGTTATCATCTTATCAATTAGGACGTGATCATACAGACATAAACAGAGGCGGTAATCAAACAAGTTAGCCTGCCGTCACTCGTGTGAATGTAATTAACTCTGTTTTAAAGTAATTTAAAACAGTCATAAAATGGCTGCTACACG
>NC_135075.1:30328121-30388121 GCF_051107435.1 Chaetodon auriga
TGTCAGTCTACTGGAAACCCAAATGTGACGGTATGGGGGAGACATTTAGAGTTATACACAGTATTTTTGACAAGGTGCTGAAGTAGTTCTGCCAAAAGCAGACAAGAATAGAACACATGGGGGAGACGGCAGGGTGAAGCATGACGCTTGTCACAGCAGTCAGTGATACCAGAACAAATCTGAGATGGTCGAGCTTTTGAAAAACCACCAAATCTGACTTTTGTTTGAGCAGATTTGAACTTTAAAGCTTTAAAAGACCCCACCCTGACATCACAATTTGATCTGCTCTCTCAGAAGGATGGACGGGGTTCACCTCTTTGAATAGTCCAGTAGTTTAAGAACAACATTTCTCAACACACAGCTGCAAGGAATGAAGGGATTTCACCATCTACAATCCATGTTATCATCAGAACATCCAGAGAACCTGCAGAAATCTGTGTGTAAGAGACAAGACTGAAGACCAACAGAGCAGCACTGCAGCAAACCAGCATGACTGAATAAAGGATGTCACCACGTGGACTCAGGAACACCTCAGGAAACATCAGTGCAGGTCCAGACTGAGACAGACTGGCTGCAGTCAAGACCTGTCCCCCATTGAAATGTGTGCAGCTTTATGAAGCACGACATGCGACATCAGACACTGTTGAGCAACCGAAGTCGTATTTCAAGCAAAAAAGAGAAAGAATTTCACTTTGACGACTTCAACAATCATCAGCTGAAAACACTGACCGCTGATGGGACACAGCGCTGAACATGTGAGCGTGTCAGCTCCAACATTAAACATCTGGTTTTCAGTGGGATTCAGGTCATTTCTCAGTCATTAGACTCTGTTCTTGTTTTACTGTTTTGTGATGTACTTCCACTGGGGGACAGACGTAATGAGGGCAAATTAAAGGGTCACAGAGGAGAGGAAGTAGCGAGAGAGGGGAAAGTGCTAACATGTACTCAGTGAATCGTCGTGAAGGTCAGACGGTGTGAAAGTTAATCGATCTGCGTTGGTAACAATGATTGTGGTACGAGCTCAGAAGCTTTTGTCAGGTTTGAGTCGCTGAGCAGCTCATGAACCAGATGAGACACTGATGTGGCAGTATGCTCGAACTATTTCACAACTATCAATATGTGATTTATTCTTCTCTATCATATCTCTCCATAAGGATGTACGTGTTTGTGTGGGCTATTTATTTTCCCATCAACATGCAAAGCGTTAAGGCCGGCGCATACGCAGAGACTCTCGAGTCATTTGACTGTGAAGAAGTGCAGCTTATTCAACAGGATTCAGAGTGACGAAGAGATGGAGGGAAGGAGTCTCTGCAGCTTTCAGCTTAACCTACTTCCCTGATCGTACATCTGCACGTGCTGCGCTGCATGTACGATGAGCGATGAAGAGCATGCACGAAGCTCATGGACAACTGAACAGCTTAAACCTTCATGTCTGCACAAAGCGTGTCTGTGTGTGCGTGAAGCGTTTGACTTATATAGCACAGACTGTAAGAAGGTGTCCAACAAAATAACAGAGAGTTGAAAAATCGTTAAAAACACACTCTTTCCTTCACAACAAAAACACATCAAGTCCTCTAATTTTCCTTCTTCAGCAGCAAAATGTGTCATCCACACACACACACGCACACACACACACACACACACACACACACACACACACACACACACACACACACACTCCAAATGATGGGTTTGAGGAGGGCAGGTAGAAACTTGTCAATAGCTGCAGCGTTTTAGCCGAGGAGAGAAAAAGAAGCATTTCAGTAAAACCAGACAAGAACTCATTATGTGGTTTACAAAAGCAATAGAGGGGTGGGTGGGCTGGAGGGGGGGGGGGGGGGGGGGGGCTCTATTCACACCCCTCTGCTGGAAGATGCAAGGTCAAGAACACTCAGCATGACAAGATGAGTGATTGGAGGGGAGTTTAAAGCAGAATCTGTTCCATTAAAATAGCTGGAAATCAGACAAGTGTGGCGCCTTTGAGTGTGTCTGTCCACACGTCACAGGAAGATGGACAGATCTGGACAAGCAGACAGACAGACGGAAAATTCTTTGAATCAGGTCCTCTCCAAACGTCTGTTCTGTGCTCACGATGGAGCGTGAAAGATGCAGCTGGAACAAATAAGAGTGTGATCGCGTGTTAACGACTCATTAAGCTGCATTGATGCTTCATTTATTTCATGTGTCCACAAAACCTCTTCTCACCTGTTAGATGCCAAGTTGAACCAGAATCTTCTGATCAGTCAGTTAAGCAGATCTACAGGGAGACATTTTGTCTCTATTAGTGACCGTGTCTCCATTCACTCCTCGGTACATGGTGTCCCTCAGGGGTCGATACTGGGACCACAACATTTCAGAATGTATATGTGACCTGCCGTCCTCTGACCAACCAGAACGCAGCCTGAGCTCCTCAGGCAGGAACCCAGCGACTGTCCCGGCGCAGGTTTAAGACTCCTCGGCTCCAGCTCACTTCGGCACGGCTCTGTTTTGAATCACTGTTTTCACATTTTGTCCTTAATGTTAAATTTATGGTTTTGATCATTCAGCGGTTTAAGTTTTCTTCCTCTTGTCTTCTTTGAGTCGGCCTCTTTATTCTCACATCACTCTGTATTTTATTGTTGTGTTTGCTGTAAAGCTCCTTCTAGCACTGCTTATCATAAGTGTCAAAAAATAAACTCTATTATTATTATTATACTTGCTACTGAGAACATGCTCAGAAATGCCTTTCGTGGTGTTTGGCAGAAAGGAGTATTGAGCACTGAAACCATCTTGATAAACACTCTGCACCTGACATTTAAAACATGCAGACAAAATAAGGTGTCGGGGTGATAAATTCTCACTTTCTGAAATGTGCTAAAGGCATGAATTGAACCTTTAAGACTCTGATATACACCAACATGACACGGACGTGGACCGGGAGCTGGGATCTCACTGCACCGGGTGTCTGCTCACTCAGATTTATCCACATACGATTTCATCTGGTCCATCACAGTCCACACAGAGCAGATTCTGGGCTGCACAGACCTTCAGGCCTGTGAGCAGAGCACAGAATGTAAATCACACAGGCCTTCGATGTGTCGCAGCTGTGCAGATATAGAAGATGATGCGTTCAAACATGGCAGGAAAAAGGTGAACTGACTTTTTGCTTCGTAGCTTGATGTGTTTTTCAACCACAGGGATGAAGGTGAGGAGCAGGGACGGGTGTTCTGTCGGGTTTAGTTGGGAATTTGACAAATATCTTCTTTTAACAGCCGGACCAGAATGTCCTTGTTTTGGTTTTAAGTGTCAAGGACAACATGAGATGAAAGCAGGTGATTTTAGTTATTTATCAGCCTTCACAAACGCAGGTGGTTTTTGGGACAAAAGTATTTCAGCTTGTCATATTGCAGGTGTAAGTTTTTTATTTGTCTGTTTTACTATCTCAGAAAATGAGTTTTTGTATCGTCGCTCCGACTCTCAATAAGTGGGTCAAAATGATGTTTCTTGTAGGAATTCATGGGAACCATCAGCGCCATCACAGTATTTTTACTATGAAACACACAAAAACAAACAGCTGTTTATTTTGGTAACTCAGTAATAGATTTTAGAGAGCTAGACTACAAATCTGCCATTTTAATAATGTGATATGATCATTATTTACAGTCTGTACATGCTGGTGCACCATTTCAAGCATTCCTTTGATTTCTGTGGAGTTCTGGATTCTCGACGCGCAGCCGAAATGATCTCACAGAGGCTGGATGAAGAACCGGCGATGGAGACTCCGATGAAGACGAGCCAGACGATCGCTGACAGCGTTTCCTCAGCTGACTGAGGAGCCTGTCAGACTTCACATGAGGGATTGACTTGAAAGTTACCCCGACCATCAATCCAGGTCAGCACAGCCATGGGAAGGTGAAAAGGCAGAAACAGACAAATGTTTGTGTCTCGTCCTCTTTTGAAATGTTTTTAAAGGAAAAATAAATGTCACAAACCTTCTTGTGCAGAAGATTGTGAAGATAACACATATTTCTTATTACCTAACGGCTCGTTCATGTTACACATCGCCTTCCTTTGAGAGAAAAACACGACACAGAAGAAAGATTCGGACCAATTCCCCCCCCCTCCCTTTTCACAGCGTGAACAGACTTTGCACTTTCAGCTCAGCAGCTGTTATCCTGCAGCTTCAACGGATTTGATGCTGAGTGCTTTCCATCGACCACGACGTCTGAAGTGGAGGAATGTCTGGTGCTGGGATCGGCTCCCAGCTCGTGCTCAGAGCATCCTCGGCTGCTGCATGCTGACGAACAAAACCTGTAATTGTTAATTGTATGAACAGACAGAACAAAAAAAAAAAAAACCCGAAAACACACCCAGGAGCAGCAGCACTGAGCTGTGTTTATCACACTAAACATCAACAATGAATCTTATCCTGACAGAAATCTATACTTCATTCACATTTGCTCTGCTGGGGAGAATAAACTCTGCTGTTCTCTGTAATGAAGAACTGTTCCACACTGTCTTTCACTGAGATGGATAATTAATTCATTTTCAATTAAAGTCCTGATCCTCGACTGCACAGCACCGTTTCCGCCCCATCGTCAGACTCCATGTTTTTAATACAGACCCGGACCCCCGCCACAGGGGCTCCAGCTGAGGGTTTTAATCAACCCTGCCTGTGGGAAGAATGTCTCTGTGACTGAGGTCATATCATTTCCTCAAACAATGCTCTGCAACTGCCAAAGGTACCATCTCGTACCTTTCATGAGGTTGTTCTATTACTGAAGAAAAGAGATTCAGTCAGCTGAAATTACATCTCATGACGTCTTTCACGACTCCAGAGAGAACTAATCATCTATCAGAAGGCTGACTCCAGGAAAATGTGTCCTTTGTTCCATTTTTTCAAATACATTTCCAGCTGGTTTTCACTGTGTTATTAAAGGTCCAGTTATTAAAGGACTGATTGTATGTGCTTCATATCGTCAGGAATAGACAGAAAATGAGTGCTGACTGTTTAACGTCTCTTTAATTCTGAATGAAGCAGTTTGAGAATTGAAATTGGTGTTGGAGATGCAGAGGAAGTTAAAGAGACGAGATCAGATCAGACCTTTTCCACAGGACTGACTGAAAAAACATCATGGAGTCGTATACAACACATCCCCATAGATCAGAATACAATGAGTATTGTTTCTCTCTGTCTGTTCTACTTTGCAGCGCCGCGGTTCACGTCTAAAAAGCAGAACACAAAGGTAGCTCCATCAAAAGAGCCGCTTCAAGAAAGGCAACACCACTCCACTTCAGCGTGCCTTCATGTCCTTTATCTTCGCTTTTCTTCTTTCCACCGAGAGGATCAAGTCGTCCACGCTCGTAACTGCGTGGCGTTACAAGAGGAGGCGCTTTAACTACTAATATCACCACTCCAACATAGTCATCCGAGTCAACACTGAGTATCGTGCATAACAACGCACAGTCCAGCTTTAATTTAGACGCTTCCTAAAACGTAACTTTACACTTCTTCTTCCCGATCAGGATTCAGGCCAATATTCCTCAAGTGTCTAAGAATAGGAACGTTGAGATCTGGGTATCCAGGGAACATGGAGTCACTGTTAAATGTACAGTCATGCAGCCTGACAATTGATCCTACTGGGGCTTCTATTCTGAGAAGCACTCGTGTTCCTGTATTTATCAAGTATCCATCTGTTATTCTGAGAGGCTGTTTAAAGCACCAACCCTGGCCGCTTAATCACAAGTGCCCCACATGAGCCACGCAACTGCAATTCACATTTTGTAAACTGTGATAAACAGCTGTCACCACTTCTGCTGTGCAAAGCAGAGAACAGGCCTCGTGATCCCACCAGAACTATTTGTAGAATCCATTTTACCTCAAAGTGTGGAGAGGAAAAGAAAGTCGACTCTGTGGTGTGACGTTCCCGCAGCGTGCAGACAAAATGGCACTACAAATCATTTTAGCATCCTCCCTGTGATAGATTGAGCTTGTCTGGTACTTTGAAGGCGACTGATTAGGCCCCGTAAAATGCAAAGTCAGCACATCTATAATCTTCCAGAATCCCCAATCAGATTCCTCATCTGGAATGTGCTGAAAATCTGTCTGAGTGGCAGAGCGCCGGTCAAATATCACGGATGTAAAACATGAAATACAATAACCTTTAACACTTTTACTTTGCTTTGTTCAGCTTAATAATCAGTTTTCATAATGACCGCGAGACCAAAGTGTGTTGGTTCAGTCCTCTTTACCTCCGAAATGAGCACATTACTCAGTTTACTTTGAAAGATGGGACCTTGTCATAATACATTCAGCCAACTCACAAGGTGTCTCAATCAAACCAAAATCAATCCTCCATTAATCTTTGTCATTGCTATGATCCATTTATTCATTTTAGCAACCGGTGATGTCTGGGGAATACATTCATCATCGCTTCCTCTCCCTCCAAATTAAACTCTGTCATGAATTATCACAGAGGTGCAACAGAGCTGGCAAAGTGTTTACATCCAATCAATATTCTGAGTAATCAATGCAAATTATCTGTATGCAACGTGTGGAAATGGAGATGGAGCTGAGAGAGTGTTTTCACAGCGTCGCCTTTTTAATGGGCAGAGCTTTCACACTGAATTGTCCGACGAGTCATTCAATGGCAGAATAATTTAGTGGAAAAAGGACAGCAGTCATCCACCAACAAGCCCAGAGACCACAGGTGGCTGCCAGGCAGCGAGACGTCTCGGGAGGTAAAACCTCTCGTGGACTTCAGACACTGATTTATCAAGTCAAGGTGAAGCAGCAGAAAAGTGACAATGATCAAAAAGCTCATCCATAAACATCAGTCAGGGTTTGAGCGGGAATACGACAGGATACTTTCCACAGGCGGAAAACTCCCCGACAGGAGACGCAGGAGAAGTTCAATGAGATTCATGAATGAAGAAGGTTGATTTTTTTGTCGTACCAGCTGGTTTTATTATGACAATGCACACTTGAAAAGCAAAAAAGCCTTGGCATCCTGCAAAAACCAACATTATGACAATACGAGTCACTCGCTTTAGCCTGCATCGACCAGCCACTGAGCGGACTGCGCCTTACATTATTATTGCAAAGGGTCACTTTCAGTTGAAACTCATGAGCAAACAGAAGGACATAAAAATAAAATTTGTGATTACATAAAATATCGGTCATTCCATCTTTGTATAGTGGGAGATACATTTTGATATGCAAACACACACAGTAAAATAAAACACTTGAAATATGTGACCCATGACAAAAACAAAAAGAAAGTGTACATAATTGAATCATAATTGAACTTCTAGACTAAGATTTTACAAATCACAGAAGACTAATCATTAATCATGTTTTCTTTTAATAATCAAACAATTTGAGGCTGTATCAAAAACTTTGTAAAAAAATTAGAAGGAGATTTTCATTGACAATTTTTCCGTGAGCTAATTACTGGAAATTCAAGGTTCTTGCTTCCCTCTGAATCTCTGCCTCAGTGTCGGCCGCTCGCCTCCTCCGTGACCTCCAAATGTGAATATCTGTACAATCTCGTCTGGGAGAGTCTCCATGGCACACGGCGTTTCTCCTCTCACTGGAGAGCAGAACTGCCTCATTACATAAAAAAATAATTCTCCCTGGTCCAAAATAAACTGAAGGGGTCTTTTTCCTGTTTGCGTACGTGTTGGAGGAAATGGAGAATGGGGAAATTTTACCGTGTTTTTTAACCTCATCTAACACCAAACTGAGGTCAAGTTGCATGAAACTTTACATTTTGCCTCCAAATCCAAACCAAACTCTGCATGTTCGAGTTAGTCCGATCATCTGTTTCCTAATGAAGACAGCGGTTTGTTTTTCTCAGGCTAACCTGGTTTCACCCAGTGTTCTTGTTGCTTACACCTTATCGAGCCTGTCAGACCTGCTGAGGGGATGAGGGCGACTGAGAGGAAGGTGTTTGTTTCATCTCACGGACTGTGATTGACAGACTGCTCAATCAAACAGGAGTAAAGAGCCTCTGCAGCTTATTTTGGCGAGGCGATCCCTTTCTTCACGCTTTCTTCCACCGCCCGAAAAATATAACACGATCTATCAGAACATCTTCCAGATATACAGTGAATTTTAAAACCAATGAAACAAACAAATTATTTATTATTCATCTCTAAATCTTTTTTTTAGGCTACCTTGTTATTCTCATCTTTACTAGACATTGTGAATAAGGATAGAAACAGACAACTAGTGTTAAAAGGCAAACCGTATTGAATCTGAATAAACACACCCACTCATTCACACGCACACACACACCTCGGCCTCCCGGTCTCTCGTGTCGTCTGCAGGGGTGATCTGAGATCCCGCTGAGAGCTTTTTTCATTTGCAGAGAATCTCACTCTTTATTAAAAACACGAGCTGATGCCTGCAGTGGTCTGATGGCAGTTCAACGTCTTCTCGTATTATTTCAAAGCAAGACAAAAGAAGAGTTGTTAGGCAAACAGTTCAGTCCAGAAAAAAAAAGATAATAACCTTGGGATAATGAGAAAAAAAACTAATAAAAGCCAGTATTTTAAATGAACAGAGGGAAAAATGAAATGCTGGGAAGGGAGAACACGACTCCCGATCGTCGCCTCTGACCAACTGGCCGATCCCAAAGCCAACGTGACGAAAATTTGTTTGTCTTAGGCCACTGTAGTAGCTGGGCTACCACGAAAACAGTAGTCCCTCCCAGCTGTTTCAACCAATCATCCCATCCGTTTACTGTAAAACCCCACCCACCTCATGACTGCCCCTCCCAAACCAAAGTCCCCTGTAGCTGTTTTGTACTTTAGCACCTCTTTTCATCGCTCCCTGTAAATGTCCAGACAGACAGACACCAGAATGGAAACCGTCACAGTTCCTCAGGCATCCCCTCCCTCCACCCTATGAGGGGAGGGTTAAACAAGTCTTAGGGGGGCACATATGGAGGTGGAGATCTGTAGGGAGTCATGTTCTTGGGACGGGAGCCTTTGCCCTCCATGGGAGTGGTGAAGGGCGGTGGTGGCTGGTAGGGAGGCGCGTTCGGGTCCTCGTCTCGTAGAGCTGTGTACTCCCCCAGCAGCTCCTGGTTGAGGGGAGTGGTCTCTGGTGTGGCCATGTTGGGGTACTCTGGGGGTGGAAGCGGGGGCTTCTCTTCCTGTAGAATCAGGGGCATACTGGAAGACGGAGGGGGCTTAGAGTCGTCAAGTTCGTCTGCAAAGATAATCGGCACACCTTTTTTGATGAAGGTGGCCTGGTCCTCGATGGTCAACTTGCCCTTTCGTTTCTTCCTGTAGCAGATCATCGCAATGATACCTGCTATCAGCAAGATGGCTGCCACCACCACCGCAGGAATGACTGTGTGGAGATAGACGTCATCGGTACTCTGTCGGCCCGTTCCCAATGATGGAGTGACTGCTGGAGGTTCTGGTATATCAATTTCTCCTGGTGGGATGAAGGAGTGTGTCCTGCAGCTTGCCCTTCCCTTGACCATGACGTCCATTGGTGTGAATTCAGGCCCCATGGCGTACCTGAAGGTAGCTGTGGGTTCTCCTTCGTTAGTGGCAAGTATGTTGCTCATGGCTGTGAGCTGTTCCTTTGGGCAAGGATGCTGTGGGAGGCTGGTGTTCGTCCACTCCACCACAATGGACCCTTTGGTGATATTTCTTAGACTGACTGTACTGCTGTTGCGATCCCCCAGAGCATATGCCAGCTTCTTGACCAGAAGAATCTTCTTGTGGATGTCATTTGTTACTGAACGTGGCTCTCCATCGAACCGGGCCGTGAAGATCACAGGGGTCTTGTCATTGATGGGCCAGCGGTTCACACGGACCTCAAAAGCATCAATTGCATTCAGGCCACCTTTGTCAGTCGCCTGCATGAAGTATTCATGTTTCCCCACATGCTGGACATCGGGAAGGCCGTAGAGAAGCTGGCTGGTGGTGTTGAACTGGATCCAGGAGCCCTCTCTAACCACGTCATTGTGGTTCTGCCTCAGAGTTAGACGCAGCTTGTCTGTTGTGCCATCCTCTTTATCGAAGAATGTATCAGACGGGATCTTGACCTCGAAGTAGGTGCCCACCAATGCATTGACCTGGTCAATGGGGTTACGCAGGACAGGCTTCTCATTGTATGGATCCGGGATGACACCAGGTGATGGTGTGGTGCGCCTGGATGTCTTAGCTGTGGAGGTCTTTGGCTCTCTGGGCACCGGTGTGGTTTTGGGTCTCTTAGGTTTCTTGGTGGGTCTTCTAGTAGGTGTGGGTGGTGTGGCAGTGGCCTCCACGTAAGTAGGCCTGGTCATGGTTGGCTGAATTAGAATATTGCTGGAGGTCTCCAACACTCTTGTTGGTTGAGGGGGTCCCAGGGTTGGGGTGTGGGCAATGGTGTCACGGATTCTGATCGTCGGCCTGCCTGGTAGAGGAACAGGGCCTCTTACCGGCGGAGCAGAGCTTTCGGTTGGTGCAGCAATAGAGGGGGAGGAGAGGGTTGGGATGATCCTCACTGGAGGCTCCACTACAGTTGTTGGAGGAAGCACTGCCAGAACAGGCGTTGGAGTGTTGTTTAATTGGCGTCTGACCCGCTTGGGGGCATGTGGTTTCTTGTTGGCAATGTGCCAGCCCACCACAGGGTAGCCCAGCTTGGCTGACATTGTGCCTTCCTTAGCAGGACCCTGGACGCTGTTGATATTTGGGACTGTGCTCTGCTCCAGCGAGCAGCCGAGCTTCCAGGACAACAGAGCTCCATTCTCCACCACCTGGGGAGACATTGAGGATTGTTCATCTAATTATTCATCTGATTAAATGACAATTCAATTATTCACTAACTCCCAAATTATTACTTTATCCACAAAACCACATACTCATGCGCTCAGCAGCATCCACTCTCATTTATCATTTACTCACCTTTTTAGCGTTGCCCGGTCCAGCCATGAAGGCAGACATGTCGAACAGCCGGTTGTTGACCACGGGGAGTATCTTCATGTGCTGCAGCCCCACCCCAGAGAAGCTCCTCATGTTATCCAGGAGCTCCACCCTCTGCTCTGAGCTCATCTTGGTCAGATCTGCATCCAGGATCACCGTCAGCACTGTGACCGGTTCCTCGTTGCCACACATGAACGGCTGGACGTCTTCTTCAGTCAAGGCTTGGTTGGACGCCAGCTGGGCTGAATCTGCGTCCAGATGATCCTCAGGGTGCACCTCAATGGAAAACACCTCTGAAGAAGAGGAGGATTTGGTGTGGTTGGAGATGGATACGGAGATGTAATGGACACCTTTGTCCTCCTCCAAAGGTAGACCCTGCAGGATTCTGCTGCTGGCATCCCAGTGGAGCCAGGCAGGGAGCGACTCCTTCCCCATCTCTGTGATCTGCAACAAAAACAAAACAGGAAGTGAGTTGATGAGTTTGAGATTATCACAAGTAAGCCAATGACAGAAACACTATGATCAGGAACCAAAAGTGAATAAAGACAAGGGGACAGTGAAGGCCTCACAGATGTTCAGAGGCAGAACATTTGACGACTCTGAAAAAGGTGATGCTTTCTTATGAACTAAATAATGTGCTGAGCTGCTTCCTGGAAAAAGCAAAGGCTAAATAGATTATTTAGGTAATAAATATTATGTATAATGTTATTTCAATGAAGTTTGAAGCTTTCTGTCCAGCAGCTTTGATGGATTCAGGGCAGCTGTTTATATTGGATATGTTGTGGTATGTATGAAGCCTCACAGTTTGTATTTCTCACTGTTGTTTGTATTCCAGTGTGTTATTATTTCTCTAAATTTAACTGAACTAACCGCTCTTTGTGCTTTATTTTGAAAGTTTTGACAGGTAGTGATGCAGGAATAAAGGATCGGGCTATGAGCTAAAAACGAGCGTCCACACAACACACAGACGCTCTGAAGAGCGCCGCTATGAATTGTAATTCAAGCTCGACTAAAATTAAAATAACTTGGCCAATTATAGGGCCGGGGACGTCCCCATGGCAGGAGGCTGATGGAGAGAAATGGATCACAGGGGAGTGACGATGCATCCACACGCATAAATCCCCAAACAAGAACAAATGCATCCCGTGCTCCCCGGCCCCTACAAGTTAATTCTGCGGCTAATAAATCCTGGTTGATAAATTATGTAGAAGCAGTGCTCCCCAGACACATCATTAATGCTCTAACCAGCACACATGCAGCGCCGGGGGAAAACGCACACACACATAAACACACACACTCACACATGCAGACGTACTGTACACAAGAATGGACACACACACACACTCACTCACGCACACAAGGCCACAGACGCACAAGGTTACACTCAAGGCTGAGGTATGACCACCCAGACATCAAGTGTACCTACACACACACACACACACACACACACACACACACAGACACAGACACACACACACACACACACACACAGACACAGACACAGACACAGACACACACACACACACACACACACACACGCACACACACACCTTTTGCTAGGAGCTAGGCTTTTAAAAATGACCCCTCATGGACAATCCCTTTGAACAGCTCCTCTCCTGGAAGCATCCACACCTCAAGGAGCTTCAGCTGCTTTTCTTCTTCTTCTTCTTCTTCTTCTTCTTCTTCTTTTCTTCTTCTTCCAGCAGTGGAGGTTCATTGTGGATGAATTTATTTCTGATTTGCATTTCCTCTCTGTCAGGCCTTCTTCCCTCTCTTGTTCCTCTTCCTCTTTCTTCCTCTGACACCTCACCCCTCCTCTGCGTCCCTGCTTTCCTCTTTGCTGCTGTCATTACTTCAAAATGTCATTTTCTAAATCTGACAGTCCTTTTCATTGGTAGATAAAAGCTTATTTCTGAGGTGGTGATGCAGGAAGATGTCGTGATTCTTGGCCGAGAGGAAATCCAGCTTTAGAATTATTACTGCGGGAAACAAATGTTGTTTACGATTGAATCCACGCTGATAATTGCAGGTTAGAGGAAAACTGTACTGACAGTTTAGCAACAAATATCTTTTCTAACAGGACAAAATGTCCACTGCTGGCAACAGAGACACCATTGGAGGTGTTGATGGCACATATTTGGAAGAAACAGAGACACTGGTGTGTCTTCAGACGAGGCTCCTCCAGCAGTGTTTGATTGAATTTGTCACACTGAGCTCCGCAGCCTCAGAACTTCAAACCTACCGCCTCTTGACACGGCACCGCAAATAAAATCACAAAGAGACGTCGAAGGACGAGCGAGTCGCCGGGCAGTAATGTCACCACAACTGTCCTAATTGCTCCGTAAATTATGTCCTGAAAGCACAAAGACGGCCAATCAAATAAGGGTGAGAGGTGAAGAAACAGGTGGCAGTTTATTTCATCAGTTTGGTCTGAAGAGGTTAAAATATCAGCAGCACGTTTGACACGAGGCTCTTATGAGGCCAAAACGGGGGAAGAGCGCGCTGAAGAAGGACCATCCTCCTCTCCATCAGCAGCTCCTCATCCTGAGCTGGACAGCGCAGACAGACTGTCCTCCAGGTGAAGGCTGGTGGATCCCTGCCACCGGATCTCCTGCAGGCTCCTACCAGCCGAGGAGCGGAAGCACTGCTCCCTCCGTCGGCGCTCCTGACTCAGTAAGCTAAAACAAAAACACAACCGCGCCTTTAAAACTCCTCCACGAACTCAGCAGAGAGCTTGTAGTTTCCTGCCTCCCTAAGAGAACATGAAAAATACATCAAATCCCCCAAAATGTCAAGAAAAATATTTCATATCTTTTCCTGGCAAAAGGCTTCAGTGCGAGAGAGCTTGATGTTTGGCCCTAAAGGTTATCGTGTGCTCTCACAGACTCCTCCAGCCTCCCTCCCCCTCCCGTACAACACACACCACTGGCAAGGTTACGCCTCAGCCCTCTGAAACAGCCAGGGAAAACCTGCATTTTGGAAGATTTATTTGGAGAAGCACAGAGGGCCAGGCAGCCAGAATGAAGGAGACTATAAACCATTTTCTGGGAAGCTATTAAGGTGGTGGCAAAGGCAACTTAGGGCAAAGACATAACATATAGAGGCACAGAGTTAATTTACTCGGGGCATTTACTGAGCAGTATGATAACCTTTCAAAGCAGCTGTTACGTGCCTTGCTCAAGGACTTTTCAACAGGGAAATGACATCATATGAACCTGCGAAAAGACTCCAACCCTGCCCAGTTTTCAGCTATGTGGCTTTTGAGGAGGTACACAATTACTTGAAGCAGCATGTACAATGAATGTTAATGTTGATGACATTAAAGAAGCTGAGCCACTCAGAGATAAGAGCCTTTCTGAAGAGCTGAATCACTGACATGTGTAAAGTATGGCTGCCACCTCCACAGCGCGACCACATCCTCCACCCGCAACTTAAAAGACTGCTAATTAAAATGAAATGAGCGATAATCTCATCAAAGTTTGGGGTCGTTTGATCGTTTCTCTCATTTCTTCCTCACTCACACACACACAGGCGTCGGCCACAAAGCCACCGTGACTATCGGCGCTATAAGCCACAGCGGCGGGCACGGCGGCACAGCCAGCTCGGCTGACGGTGCATTTGAAGTCTGCGCGAGCGACAGGCATGAAACACCAGGAGACGTTATCGCACGTCACTGCCATCATCCTTATTTCGCTCTGCATCGCTGGCGTCACTCCCTCCGCCCTCTCAGCTGGTTGGACGGCAACACGGGCCGGACAAAAGGCGAAGGACGACCTCAAACAGCCTCAGTGCTGACGGCTAACGAGCCCAGTGTCAGAGCGGGAGGAAGGATTTCTGACTCGTCATCAGTGACGCTTTCTGACAAACCGCTCATCTCTTCTTACTGCCATGAGAGCAGCGGCGCATTTACTCAGGTACAAAAGTACTGAGGTACTTTTACTTCACTTTCACCTACATCACAGAGGGAAATATTGTACTTTGTACAGCTTTAGTTTTACAGGTGATCTGTACCTGATCAGGTTATAAAGCAGCCGCTCTGATTGGAGCCAGGCAGCAGTTCAAGAGAAGCTCTGCTTCCTGATTAAAATACTGCTTCACGTCGCTGCTGCTGCTTAACGACTCCCTTCACTTTTGATCCTTTCAGTTCATTTTCATGATAACGTTTCCAGAAGTTGAATATGAGCCTTTTAAGTTGTGTTTTGTCACTGAAATTCATCCAAATCTGACCCCGAATTCGACTTAAATCCTGATTAAAGACCTCTGAACATGTTTAATCTTCAGGTTCAGCAGCGAAGGCGACAGCATTTTAAAGTCATCGAGTGGAAATCTGCGGCTGCTCAGCTGACTCTCTTCAGCTCTCCTGTCTGAAGACGGCTACCTGCGACTGTGTCCATCAGAGCTGCAGATCCTCCTGCAGCAGCTGTTTATCGTTACATGGTGACGATTGAACCAGGAGAGGTTCACGCCCTCCAGGTCACGGGAGAGCTCAAGTTCGCTTTCATTTAACATTGAACAGAAAATAAATCAGATTTTATTTCTTAAACCAGAAAGAGTTGTAAAAATATTTTCATTGCGGCTCTCTGTGGTTTAGGGTCACAGCCAAACCCAAACAAGCCACATATTATTACCTTCAGACGGACGGACAGAGTAGATTTACAACCCCGAGCTCTCCTTACGTCTCATGACCTGCTGATGCAGCACATGCATAAAGCTGCCTTCAAAGGAGAGACGCACCTGCACGAACACACACACTTCATTCTCCCCTGAAACATCAGACGAAGCTCGAACAGCCAAAGACACTCAGACGGATTTGGACGTTGACAAAGACGGCGAGGACGAGGGAGAATGGAGAGAAAGAAAGCGAGAGGTCAAGCAAGAAGAATGATGGAGAGAAACAGAGATATTACGAGGAGGCGTCGAGCCTCTCGTCGTGCAGGGGAAGAAAGCAGCTCATTGTTGCAGCGAGAGGAGAAGACAGAGAAAGGAGGCCATTGTTACCGGGGACCCGCCTGACAGCTCGGCAGATAAGCCTCATATTTTGGAGGAGGTGAGGAAGGAGGAGGAGGAGGAGGAGCAGCCTGGGCACGCTGTTGTGATATGATGACTTGGGGGGAAATGAAACTCTGCGTGGTGGAGGAAGGAAAACATGAAGGGAAGAGGAGGTGAGGAAGAGGAGAGGCGGATGCATGGACGAGGAGGGAACAGAGAATGATGGAGGAAGAGGCAGGGGAAGTGAGAGATAATGTGAAAAGGGATGAGAAGCGGAGCGAGACAAAGAGTAACCCAGCGTGGGGTGAGGAGGAAGAGGTGAGGAGGAAGAGGCAGCACACAGGGAGAGGGGGGGGGGGGGGGGGTTGTTGGCATCGTCGAGCGTTTCCAGCGGAAAGTATGAGGACGGACGAGCTATAGAATGAGGGGGGGCGGGGGGGAGGGGGCTACCGGGCAGGAGGATGTTTACGAGGGGAAATCCATCTTTTCTAGAGGCCGAGTCCACGTCCAGAGTCTGATCCTGAGTCCTGCAGCTCTCACACGTCAATGTGTGACACGATCCAAACGGAACACTTTGAGCACACAGACACAGATGTGGACCTGGATCATTCAGACTGTCTCACTCTTCGATAGAAACAGTTGAAGACCATGAAAACTGTTTCCAACATGGTGGACTATGAGGACCCTGTTTCACAACTCTTGCCCTGCTTCTCATTTCATGTCCTGTCGTTGCACGTCAGCCGCTCTCCCTTCAATCATGCGTTCCCATCATTCACCTCACCTGCATCCCATCATCAGTCCCTCATTGGTCTGTTTCCAGCCACACTCTGCCTGATCATCCAATGAACATCGCCCAGCTTTCTGTTTGGATTCCCTCGCCTTCAACAGAGACTGAGACCTCAAAACCTGGACATAACACTGCATGACATAATCTAAACAATGGCCACACACACCGACCTTTGACCTTATTCTTCAATAAGAAAATGTCCCATGCAGTTATTACACATCACCTTCATCGTAAAGCATAATTTCATTATGAATTGACGGCTCCTCGACCATGAAACCTACCATGCACGTCCACACCTCTGCACACGTCAGAATAAAAGCAGAGGAAGCTGAGTTATGAGGTTTTCACTGGACAGTCATGGAGCTGAATGGAAATATTCTCAGATGAAGCGCGTTCCAGGAAAAACAGACTCTTTCTATTAATAGGCTGCACGGCAGGACGGTGCAGACGTCCGCGGGAATCGGTCACACGAGCAGGAAATGACGAGCCGTGGGATTAAAACGTTTGCTGCGCACGAAAAGAGGAACTTTGGTCACAAACACAGACGAACGCAGGAGGAAACGACAGCTGATACACCGAGTACGTGTGTGTATTAATCCACACACACACACACACACACACACACACACACACACACACACAACCTGAGCCACAAATACACTCCTATTATACACTCATTAAAGTGTAATGATGGAGAGGCTCTGAGCTATAAAACCTGCACTAAAGTACATGTTCTCTCTCTATCGCACGCACACGCACACGCACACGCACACACACACACGCGCACACACACACACACACACACACACACACACGCACGCACGCACGCACGCACACACACGGGCGCACGCACACACACGCACGCACACACACACACACACACGTGCACACACGCGCCCGCACACACACACATGCACACACACACACGCGCGCTGTGGTAAACCTGGTTGCCAGAGCCTGCAGCAAAACTCATAAAGCTCTCCCCCATTCTCTGTCTATGTCTCTCTACCTCTCTCTCTCTTTTGCTTGCAGCTTACAACAATGAAAGGCTGCTCAGGAGCCGACAGGAGCTGGCCATTGTTTGAATCCAGCTGTGTGGGTGAGAGAGAAGAGAAAGAGGTGGAGTGTGTGTGTGTGTGTGTGTGTGTGTGTGTGTGTGTGTGTGTGTGTGTCTGCTGCTGACCACGCAAGAGCAAAAGACAAATAAAGAGAGTGTGAATGTGTGAAGGCAAAACACAGGGAGGCTGAACATGTGTGACAGCAATGATGGCTGAAGTGTGTGTGTGTGTGTGTGTGTGTGTTTATGACAAGGACAACTGGAAGGCGAGCGAGGAGACGAGCACAGCTTGCTGCCTATGCAGCAGTCGTCCCATTGGTCGGGTGGGAGCAGCCTCGGCTTAGCAAACACAATGCTACCTCACTACCTACTGCGCTACGCCGGACAGCAGGAGGACGGAAAATAAAGCAGAGTGTAAACAAAGTCCTGCAGGGACAGATGTTGTGTGTGAGTGTGTGTGAAAGAGAGAGAGAGTGTGTGTGAACAGAGAGACAGAGTGTGAACAGAGAGAGAGAGAGAGAGAGAGAGAGAGAGAGAGAGAGAGAACAGAGCGAGCGAGAGTGAGAGGAGAGAAAATGAGCTGGAAGGACACAGAGATGCTGAAAGAATGAGGTGAAAGACTGCACACACACACACACACACACACACACACACACACACACAGTATGCAGTACAAGTATGTGTTTGCCTGTGTGTGTGTGTGTGTGTGTGTGTGTGTGTGTTCAACCCCCGCCTGGAACACAAGCAGCGTCCGTGTGTGTTATCTGTGTCTCAGCTTGTGGCTCGTTTTCTGCAGACTCTCGGCTTCAGCTCTGACTAATGCTGCAGCCTCACCAGAATTACTCACTATCATCAACACACACACACGCACGCGCACGCACACGCACACACACGCACGCACACACACACACACACACACACACGCACGCACGCACACACACGCACACACACGCACACACACACACACACCCCAAATATCTTCACCAGTAGAAAATGTATTTTTAAGTCTGGAGGGAATCTGAGTAACAACATGTACACACAGACACACAGACACACAGACACACAGACACACACACACACACACACACACACACACACACACACACCTTTGTTTAAAGGGTGTTCCCACAAAAACACAATTTAATTTTACTTTGTGGCAAACAGACGAAGCAGCAGTGTCGACCTGTGATTCACTTCTGCCTTTAAAATGATCTTTCTTCATCGCTCACACTCGTGAAGACGAGCTCCACATAATCATTTCCACTATTGATTAGTCTACCGATCACTTGCTTGACTTCATTTGATCTTTAAATAGTGACAACGGCTGTCCATATAAGCTGATGTTTGATTTATTTAGTCCAGATGTGTTTCATTTGTTTCACATAAAACAAAGAAAAACAGCAAATCTTCAGAAGTGAGTTTTTACAGGATTTTACTGCACTTATGAAATAAAGTATGTGCGTTCGTCTCAGGGCTGATTTGACCTCAGATGGAGGTAAAGAGAAAACTGTCGACTCAGCATTGAACGTCACACAGTGTGTATGAGATGTGAAGGATGTGGAGGACAGCGCTGAAGGAGCCGCAGGCCGAGCGAGAGCGCTGTTAAATCCAGTGTGACGCGGGAACAATGGAGGGAAAACAGCAGACAATTAAACACTCATCAAAGTTAAGTTCATCATTTCTCTGAGATGAAAAGAAGTCAACCACGATTCAGCTGTTCTGCCCACAGTGAGACGTTTGACGGACTCTGTCCCCCTCCAGCTGCCGTCTTCGCTGT
The DNA here is from genome assembly GCF_051107435.1 of Chaetodon auriga. Classification (NCBI taxonomy): domain Eukaryota; kingdom Metazoa; phylum Chordata; class Actinopteri; order Chaetodontiformes; family Chaetodontidae; genus Chaetodon; species Chaetodon auriga. The sequence goes on from NC_135075.1 coordinate 30,347,637, forward strand.
ACCCTGACAGGCCGAGAGCATCCTGAAAGGATCGTCTCTGCTCCTCGTGAACAACCCGGCCGAGCCCTCGCTGTCCCTAGGTCAGCAATTATCCCCTCCGTCTTTGATGCCGTGTGAATAAAACATCAGCTATCTTTATCCGGCTAACGAGCTATAGCGCCGACACCAGCCATTAAATCTTAAACACATCGCTCGGGGATAATGAGAGACGCGGTGTGGACTTCTTTCTTGAAGTGGAGGAGATGGACGGCGCTGCCGCCTGAGGAGGAGGTGGAGGCCGGTCACTCTGAGCAAATCAATGCTGTTTGAGAGGAGATGAAGAACATGTGGAGAGTTTTGCCCAGGTCACATGACTTGATGCTGCATTGAACTGTGGCGTACCTCAGCTCGCCGTTCGCCGTTGTCTGCTTATGGCACTAGCGCTGGTCATCAAGCCGCTCCGTGCTGATCTGCCTTCAGAACCATCTAGAATCAGCGTCTAAATATAACCTGTAACCTTCACACACCAAACACGGCTCGGCTCACCGAGCCTGGAAAACCAATAAAAACAGCCGCCGCGCTGCAACTCTGCTTTGGGTGATAACCAACCACGCTGGAGGACGCCGGCCCATCCAAAACCTGCGGCTGCTAGGCTACAGAAGGACACACCAGGACAACAGCAGGAGGCTGTCCCCGCGATGGCGGACGGACGCTAAAAGCATCTACTTTGACTCTTTCTGGAAACTTACGCCACCAAATGAGCTGCTTTTTTTCCCATCCTGACTTTTCCTCCGGAGGTCGGGGAGCGACACAGCGGCTGTTGGGCTGTAATTATGTGTGCCAAAGGTCAAATGGAAATTACACCCTGAAATCCAACACTGACGTGAAGCTATCAGTGTGACGAACGGCCTTCGAGCGCAGGGGAGCGCTTTCCAGCAGGAGTTTGTTGGATGCACAACCCTCAGCTCAAACTACGAAACACCAAATTATGAATGGATTTATGGGAGCGTATAATTTGGAACATATGAATCAAAAAGCCTCGCCTGCTGTACGTTTAATTACATAGCAACATGGCCACCACCGCTCTGGTGCCAGTAAACCGATCGCGGCGCGCTAGCTTACAGCGAGGGTGACTCATATGTTCTGGTGTGTGTTTTTATCTTTGGGCTGCCTCCTCCCTCCTGCTCTCTTAATACCAGTTTTCCACTGCTGCCCTGCCAGCTAACAGCTACAGGGGCTTACAGGGTGAGCTTTTCTGCAGCACAGGACGCAGAGACGCCGACGACAAAGAGCGACAACAATGCTTTCATTGTAAGAGGGAGCTGTGAGCGTCAGAAATTCAAGTTTTGAAAAGGTTTCGGGAGCTAAACTGCAGAGAAATGGCAGAAAGAAAGCTGTGGTTTTAAAGGAAGGAGCGCTGCAAGAGGAGAAAAACACAGAGAGGAGAAAGGAGGAAGAATAATTGTTGCTCGTGTTGCAGAAATAAAGAAAAAACGCTTGTGTTGCAAGCTAATCAGCAGGAGCTGAAAGGAGACAGAAAGCTGCTGATGTGGAAGAGAGAGGACGGATAACAGTGACAAGACGGGGTGGGGGGGGGGGGGGGGGGGGGGGTCCTTCAATCATATGCAGGGAACACTGGAAATTTAACAAGATGCCAGGAAGAAGAAAGCAGAGGAGGAGGAGGAGGAGGAGGAGGAGGAGGAGACGATAATGAACTGAGAGAAGAGGACGCAGAGGGGAGGAGAGGAGAAAGTTAGCTTTCCCACCAAAATGCCCCCCAGAGGAGAGACCCCCGACCACAGGGAGGACCGTCTCCATTCATCAAGAGAGGAGCGATTCAAGGAGCCGCTCAATGTGTTCTGACAGCAACACACACACACACACACACACACACACACACACACGCACACATGTACACACACACATACGCACATGCACACACACACATATATCTGCATATACAGTATGTGTGTGTGTGCGTGTGTGTTTGTGTGTGTCCATGAGTTTATTTATTCTTTTATACTGACTGACTCTCTGCCTCACACGTACACACACACACACACACACACACACATCCTCTCTATGTGATGTCAGTGTTTTAATGCATGAACTGAGTTTTTTAATGTTCATAAACACATAAAAAGCAACATATGTTGCGCACACACACACACACACACACACACACACACACACACACACACACACTAAAATGCTCTTTTTCCGAGAATCAAAGTACAAAAGAGATTCAGCTAGCGTCAGGTCTTTCCTGGAATGACAGAGGAAAAAATAGAAGGGGGGGGTAAGCTCGTCTGCCAGCCAGCCCATCAGCCAATCAGCTAATTACACTGGTAATTGTGGTAATGAGGCTATGGAGAGTGCTCGTCTGTTGGCCTGAAAGCCTGTTCTTGCGGCCACTTCCATTAATAAGGGTGGATGATGGGAGCACGGCGGGCTCCGTCCATCCCAGCAGCCCCTCCATACAGATGCCACAGTCACAGAGGTCCCACCTTTTCACCTGGCGTCGCACCGAATTATCACCACCGCCGCCCCTCGAGAGGACGCAAAAATGGTTTCCAGCTCGGGTTGGACGTTTTGTCCTTTGCTTTTCTAAAGGGCTAAAAAATGTAAAATCTTTCTCTTTGAAGACGCTCAGACGAGGTTAGCCGAGCAATAATCTCCCTGAGCTGCTTTAGTAAAGGGGTCCGAGCACAAAATGATGCTTTAACACCATGTGACCATTCTCGCCATCAGCAGAGTGTCTCAGCACCATGCGCTCATGCGTCAGAGTGGACTGAACACATGTTTTTATGCACTAAACAGAAATGACCGTCAGTATCAGAGCCCTCACTGGTCCTTTCAACTTAATTTACCATCATCTGGATCCTGGAGGCAGCCAATCACACGTCTCACTTCCTGACTTAAAGTCAGGGTATTGAACAATGCTGAGAGCGTCTTAAACTGACTGGGATCGTCCTTGAACGTGTTAAATCACTTTCTTACTGTCTGTGAAGTCTTTCACACGCCAACTTTGTTTCAGGTCTGAGGTCTAACTGCTAATATGACGCTGTCAAACTAACCCTCACATGTTTGATAAAATATGGATTTGTAAACTCATATTTTCTGTCCCTGTTTCCAGGTTGGTTAAATCACGCCGCGACCTCTTTAAAGCCTCCTCCTCCTCCCCCTCAGAGGCTGACGTCCTGCCCACCCGGCTGAGACTCCAGCTCGACGCGCTGTGAATGGATAATCGCTGCTGTCTTCACGGACGGGGCCCAGGCCGCTCAGCGAAAGGTGAATGGGCAGGCGGGCTGTCACGGAGCTGCAGACCTCTCAAACTCTGGCAGATTTTCATAAGAAAAGGCCATTAGTATGAGCGCAACGCCAAGCACAAAAATTGATTTGGCCTTTCGCTCCACAACCTTGAGCGCCGACCTTCGGAGTACCTGAGGGGGGACTCACATCTGAAGAGGAGGGGGAGGGAGGCGGATGAAGGGGAAAGTGTTGAAATCTGTGACGGAGGAGAGAGCGGGAGCGGAGGAGCGTTGAAATTAGAAATGGAGGAAGAAGTAAACAAACTCTGCGAGGAAGCGGGAGGGGGGCGTCGCCGCTGTGGGTGGATCACATGGTCTGCGTCTGACCTGTGACCTTTCATTTACAGGAAAGTAGATTTCCCCAAAAGCTGATCCTGCTGCTTCTGAGGTCGTGATCTTCTTCTCTGTTCATCTCTGCGGATCTCTCGCTCCGGCCCGTCCTCTATCCCTCCTCTCCCTCCATCGTTCTTTCCACTTTGCCCATTTTTTTGGCTTCTTTGCCCACGCTGTCAACTCCGATTGGCTCTAAGAGGAGGCCCCCAGCTTACAGTGTGACAGATATAATCAGGTTTGGAGGAACAGCTTTGCCCTGTGGGAAAAATGGACAAGGCGGAGGAAAGACGGAGGAAGAGGTGACGGGGTAAGAGGAAGACGAGCAGCGCGATTAAAAATCAAGAAGGGGGAAGAAGAGGAGGAGGAGGAGGAGGAGGAGGAGGCGAGGGGCGTGATTGCAGATCAGAAAGAGAAAAGTGAACAGAGGAGAGGAGTCAAGGGAGTGAAAGACAGCAGAAAAGAGAGGAGAGGAGGTGTGAGGAGGTGGCAGAAGAGCAGAAAGAAGGAGTAATTAAGCAGAGAGAACAGAGAGGAGCGCCAAAACCAAAGCCCGGACTCACAAAGCGACGGTTACATAACACAGACGAAGCTCCGCCGCCATGTTTTATTTCAGTCTCCTCCAGCTGAGACGAGCCGTCAGCTGACCTGATGGGTTCTGTACCAACTGTCACATGAAATACGCTTCATATCCCTTTAAGTCCCACACAGAACACAGGCGGCGCCCGTTGAGCCACGTCGAGTCGGCCCCAATCAGCCGCAAGTGTGCGAACGGCCTCGTTCACGCGCCTGTAAACTCCATAAAAACATTAAGATGGATGAAACATTCAGGAGCGATTCCTTCAAAAAATGAAATCTACCGTTTGGAAATGACTGTGAAAGCGGACAAAAGGAGGAGATTCAGACATCCTGGAGTCACTCCTCCTCGCTCCTTTTAAACACACGCGATGCTTCACACGGAGGAATCGTCTCTGTACAGTCTGACTGTGAGCCAATGAGCCGCCTTTATTAGCCAAGTTAAAAGTATGAGAATATTTTCACGCCGCTCGTCACCGGGGAGCTTGATTGATATGATCTGATGTGGTTTGACAGGGGTGGAAGAGAGGAGCAACGGAGGGAAGGATGTGGAGGGAGGGATAGGACTTAAAAGCAAAAGAGGGAAGGAGGCGGGGGGCGAGGGGAGGAAGCGAGAGGCAGAATATGAAAGGCTGGAATGTGATGGAGGGAGATAAAGAGAGAGAGGAGGAGGAGGAGGAGAGAAGATAGGGGTTTTAAAAGCAAAGAGAAGACAGGATTAACGGCATACTAAAGGAAAAAGGAGAAAAACAGGGAACGGATGAGCAGCAGGATGGATAGATAGCAAGGTAAGAGCAATGACTGGGCAGGGCTGAGGATGATGTGAGGAAGATGAAGGACAGGAAGGAAGGAGTGAACTATATTAAAGGTTTAGCCCCAAGGAGTGAGCGAGGGGAGTGGATGAAAGGAGGGACGGCAGGATGGAGGCCGGGAGAGAAAACAGGAGGTGTAGTCAGTATATGTAGACAAAGTGTGTCTGGGAGGGGTGGAGGCAAAGAGATGGAGAAGGATGAGTTAAATTTGTCATAGCTAGAGGTGAAGTCTGCGAGAAGAGAGGAAGATAACTGACATTAAGAGAGGAGAGAGGAGGATGAATGGCTGGGATTAGGGCCAGAAAGAGGAGAAACAGCAGAAAGACGGCGAGAGAGAGAGGAAGAGGAGAGCGAGGGCGAAGCCACTAAAGCCTCCGACTCAGAAACGAGGCGACATACATTACAGGAAATTGGCCATCGTGGAAAATGCAGCGCAATTAAAAAAGGGCATATTGGCGTGAATGGCTTCGAACGCGAGCGGCCTGCGGGCGGCGGTGAGCGATGGCTCGCGTCTGCGTCACTTCAGCGACACCTTCTTCAGGCTAATGGCTCCTTTCTGATTGTTCTTGGAGTTCATCCGGAGTCAACCGAGTCGCCGAGGTTGAAGCAACTGTAGACCGACCCCGGCGCTCCCCCGACTGCTTCCTCCTCGTGTCTGCGACTGCGCATACATGTTTTGAAACGCGTCATAAAGTCACGCGTCACAGCCGCCGTAAACCCCGATGTTACGATGGAGATGCTGGATCCTCTTGAACAGCCTGAAAACTACAGACCTCTACTTATTTTATGAGATGTTTGTGTTCAGCCTCCAGAAAACGACTGTTTGTGGTTGAGGCTTGACACCTCACGTCTTACTGAACTGTGATTGGTTCTTGGTTCGACCACATGCACCTCCTGCTAGAGTGACTGGAAAACACGAGCAGCCCAACAAACTGCTGACTCACCTTGACGATGTCTCCCAGGTAAACGTCCTCCATCTTGTTTGGCACCTTCATCTGGAAGATCCGACCCACCACCACCGACGAGTCCGGGAAGGCGGCGGGTGCGGCCATGTTCTGCTGAGTCACCGTGGTCTCTAAGGCAGCGGCGTCCATCGCCCGGATGCCTGCCGTCACCTCCTGGAAGTCCTGGAGGAAGGAGGAGTGCATGGAGGCCTCCAGCTCGCCTCGTCTGCCGGCCTCTCCGCCGTCCTCCATTAACACCATCTCGTCCAGCATGTCGATCTCCACCTCCGCGCAGGCGGGCGGAGGGAGCCAGGCCGCCACGGCGAGAAGCAAGCCCAGCAGCGAGGCTCTAGTCCTGGGTAGGCTCACGTGGAGGCCCCTGCTCGCCCCGAGGCCTCCCACACTCAGTTTATTGCGCATTCTCTGCTTTTTGTCGGCCCGTCGCTGATGGAGAGAAAAATAAAAAGGAGGATGTCCGAGTGGGAGGGGGGGGCTTAGAGGGGAGCATGCACCCCCGGCAGATAGAGCAAATCCCTCCTTTCAAATCTCCCTCCCTCCCTCTCCTTCTCCGCCCACTCTTCTCCTTCTCGCCTGGCGCCGAGCAGGATTCCTCCCTCCTCCTTCTGTTCCACCTCCTCCTCCTCTTTTGTCCTCCTTTCCCCCTCCCTCGGCTTTCTTCTTCCTCTTCCCCTCCGCCTTTTGTGCTCGGCCCTCAGAGGTTCAGGAGTCCCATTGTGCCGAGCATCTTTGAGATCTGTGAGGAGACAGAAAAGAGGAGAAAGACAGAAGACACGGTTAGAGAGTCGCTTTCAGAGCCTCGAGCACGCAGCTTCTCGATGCTCGCCGCGGCCTCAACACCTCGACTTAAAGCGGCTCGCACTGAATCACAAGTCAATCCCCTCCATAAGTTCAGCCCCTTAAACTGATTCGTGCCACGCAAATCTCATTGTCGATAGGAATCCATCATGGCGGGGGGGCGGCGGGGGGATAATATTATCAATGCTGTGGAGTAATCTGATTAGTTCTTACAACAATTCTGGCTCTCCCTCGCTCCCGCGTTCACCCCCTCTCCTCTCAGCTCTTTCTAAATTGCTCATTGGTGAGTTATTCAGTGACTTCAGAGCGGCGAATGAAAGAGCCGGAGGGAAACGAGGGCGAGAGACGGACAGAGCGAAAGAGACGTGACGGGGAGAGAGAGACGAAGACGGACAGATGAGAGAGGGGGAGAGTGAAGGTGATATACGGGGACCTTGGATTAGACAACAATGCCGAACCAGTCAAAGCTTTCTTGGAAGCGCTAATGAATGCATGCCTTCTCTATTGTGAGAGGGGTCAAACCGAGTGTGTGTGTGTGTGTGTGTGTGTGTGTGTGTGTGTAGGTGAGTGTGTGGGTGTGGGGTGAAGAAAGAGCAGAGTGTGTGTGTGTGTGTGTGTGTGTGTGTGTGTGTGTGTGTGTGTGTGTTTGTGTGTCCATTGTGAGTGTGGAGGACTGAACTCGCGTTTGTTATTCATGCAGCTCTTTCATAGAGAAGAAGATCCCCTCCTGTGTGAGTGAGTGTGTGTGTGTGTGTGTGTGTGTGTGTGTGTGTGTGTGTGACAACACAAATGATTTCCCCTGAGGGCTTTCGTTAGAGAGAGAGAGAGACAGAAAGAAAGAATGAAAGTAGGAAGAGTAAGAAAGGAAAGGAGGGGAAGAGAGAGGGACCCCGCCGTGACTCCATTTTGCCCCGCAGCAGACGCCGGCGGAGAAAGTGAAATCACGGCAGGAATTCCCCGACAGCACCAACACGAGGCCTCCCAGGTAGCCGCCTCGCCCTCGCCACGCATCACCTTTGGACAAAACTTTGCTTCTAACGAGCGCAGTTTCCCCGCTGCTCCGGCTTTTATCCAGAGAGTCAACTTCAGGAAACAGAGCCAAACAACTCAGATTCTCCAAGTTCACCATTTTTACCTTTCAGCTCTGTGAAAGTCGAGTTTTCCCTCTTTGAAATCTACTTTTCATTGATGCCACCTTGGAATTATTTCCACACACTTTGGAGCGTTAAAGTTTTACCAAGCCCTGTGGAAAGTAGTCCAAGATGGCTGCCAGGGATAACTCCATCGCTTTCATGTCGGCTACCTTCAACCGCAGCGCCGGGGGCCACGTCCCGCCGATCCCCCTCATTGCTTTTTCACTGTTGTTCAGTCTGTCATGTTTCTCCTCGGAGCTTTCATTTATTCTTTCATTGCTTCTCTCCGTCTCTCTTGGTCTCAGGATATCTTTCACTCCTCCTCTCCCTCCTCTTCCTCCCTACAGAGGCTTCAGGTACGCGACACCTTCTCTCTGAGATCTCCACAGCCTTCAAAGAGCGACGAGGGAGGAGGCCGAGGACACTTCAGGTCGGTAGAGAGGAGACAGAGGGACAGCCAGACGGAGAGGACGCGTTTCTGTTTCAGCATAAAGCGTTTCAGAAGAACACGAGAAGAGACGAAAGAGACGAGAAGAGACAAAAAGAGACGAAGAGACGAAAAGACGAGAAGAGACGAAGAGACGAGAAGAGACGAAGAGACGAAAAGACGAAAAGATGAAAGGACGAGAAGAGACGAAGAGACGAAGAGACGAAAAGAGACGAGAAGAGAAGAAGCGAAAGGAGACGGCCTGACTGACAAACACGACCCCGGGCTTCACCTGACCCGCCAGCTTCCTCCTGATTGGCCGAAAACATCAAAGAAGTACCACTCAGAGATGCTGTTACACATGCTTGACATGGAGAGTTACAACAAGAACTGTGTGTGTGTGTGTGTGTGTGTGTGTGTGTGTGTGTGTGTGTCCACCACAAACATCACCCACAGCTAACACATCACATTCAGCCAGAGGAGGCTGGGGCCAATCGGGGGAGACGTGTTTGTGGGTCTGTTGACCGAGACCAGTTCACCGGGCGCCATGGCGACACTGTAGCTCCGAACAGGAACTTAACGACGTCTGTGGGACTCTCCTCCCATTGGCTGGGCTCCGTCCTCTTACTGCCTGCAAACACTGAAGCAGCGAGTGCTGAGATTTACGGCGCTGGAGAGCGATCGTCCGGAAGACTTTCCCACATGTTGATCATATTTAGGCTGCGTGGGCGGGAGGATGCAGCATTAGAGCCAATCACATCTCAGCTTTGCATGTGATGAGCTAAACTATGACACACAGAGCAGCGTTTACTCAGAAACATGAGGCGTCTCTGTCGCTTCTAAACAATGAGAGTTTAATGGAGTTACTGGTTGAAGTGTTTATCCAGACTCAGTGAAACTTCAGGAAGAAATCCAGTAAGCCGGGCAGCGCGTTCAGGAAACAACCTTTTCATGCTGCATTTACTTCACAACACTGGGACTAATTAAACGGACGAGCTCATCAGACTAATAGAGTGACTGAACACAAAGGTGGCGTCCTCAATAGAGAGCTTGAACGCAGCTCAACACAACACAAAGTTAATCCTTAACACTTGTGCAGCACAAAGCACGGAAATGCAAAAGTCAGCGCGGCACCAAAGCCTCGTTTTCACTGTGTTTTTATGGAAGCTGATGATTTTCTTGAATCCCAGAGCTTAATTTATTTCTTCTAAACCCACAGCAGCTGCGCCGCTCAAAGACATGAGGCAACGGCGTGCAAAACAACCCGAGAGTGATGACAGTGTAACGACGCCAGGCTGGTTCAGAACAGAGGCTTTAACACGCGACGCGTCACATCAGATCCGCTTTAAAGGTAACGGACGTGTGACACGCTGCTTTCTGAAAAAAGCTTTCACGACGTCCTCGATTTTACCGTCTGTCTGAGCGTTGAAACGTGTGTCCACCTGCGCTGGCAGCCAGGTGAACCCTGTGACCCCTCACATCTACAGGCTGATGATCAGCAGGAAATCATTTCAGACGGTTTCAGATGCGAGAACGTGTAAATGTACGATTACGTCTTGTCCTCAGCTGGACTCACTGACTCCAAACCGTCTTTTTGAGACACTCTGCTGCTCAGAGATAAAAATACACACCCAGACGTGACAGCAGCTCCCCTGAATCCCCTCTCCTCTATCAGGTTGCGAGGACATCGTTATAAATAAACAGTTAACTGGACACTTGCGTGTTTTCACTGCCTGTCTTCCTCTGCGGTGCTTTGAAGGGACACGGACAGGAAGACGGGGGAGAGGACAGAGGATGGGGGACATTCTGAGGGACTGGAGACGGAGACGTGATCATTTGCTGTCAGTTCCAGATCACAGTGAACTCTGCAGTCAGCAAAGCGCAGATGCTTTTCCTCCTCGGTGTTTTGCTCCTGGGCCGCGTCCCGTTCGGCTTGGAGCTGCCTCGCGTCCGCTGAAGGGTGTTTTACGCCTCGTTACCCTCCAACGTTTACAGCTCACAAAACGTCTTGACAATCGGCAAGACTGATACCGAAGCCTCCTCGTCTGCGAGCGATAATCTGTGCTACCTCTGCACATAAAGTCTGCTGTGCTGCTCTCTGTCTCTGCCATATGAGACAACAGCCAGTCAACCTGCAGCCTGTCTCTGAGGACATCTGCTGCACCGCTAACACATGCTGGCCTAACGTCAAGATTTGCTTCTGATTTACCTCATGGAAGATGAGATTTGGGGGGTTTCGGCTGCTGGCCAGGTGATTTTATTGTGTACCAACAAAGAGCCCAGATTATTTCCACAAGCTGATCTTTCATTACAGGAAGTCTGTCCACAAACCAAACCCCCAAATCACATTTCACCCTTCCCTGACACGTGGTGGAAGGCTGCGCTCCTCTTTCCCTTTTTCGTATGGGTGGGGGATGAAGGAGACATCCTGGGTGGCATCATGAGACTTGAGAGAGACTTTAATGCCGTCGCTGGGGTATGATGAAAAGGAGGTGATGAAGAGGAGGACGGGGACAGGAGGAGGGAGCTTTGGAGGCGCCAAAGGTAAAATTTCTAGAAAGGCTTTGATTCCCTCCCATGGGAGAAAAAAAGCTGTACCCGAGGCAGAGGGAATTCAGATCACACACACACACACACACACACACACACACACACTTAACAAGGTGGGCGCGCTGTAAGGAAGAAGTCCAACACCTCACACAGCTGCTTCAATTTTAACACAGCGAGACGTGGACCTGGAAGGACAGACGGACACTGAGAGGACGAGGAGACGCTCAAACTAAATAATAAAAACTAGTTTTAGTTAAATGTTAAACCCCCGAAATACGACTGATCATTCACCGCAGTCCTAAAGCTCACAGCAGCTGACGGAAGCTTGAAAACGACCAAAACGTGCTGTTTAATAACTTTTAATTCTTAATAAATTGATCAGAATTTGAAGTGATTGATGAATTTGTTGTGGTCTGAAAATGATTCTTTATTCTATCAGCGATAAACTTGTGGTTTCTTGTTTATTCGGTCTTTGCATATTTACACAAATGACACAAAAACAATCCTGATTGTCAAATATTATATTGGCTAAAATTCCTCTCGGCAACCAATGAGAACACAAAAAAATTCCCTGCGGTGGCCAATCAGAGAGATCTTGCCAAGGACGAGACATTGGCACATCAGCGGCACTTTAAAGTCCACCCTTCTCTTCTTCTTCCCTCCTTCAGTCTCACTCTTACTCCCCCTTTCTGCCTCCCTCTCTCCTCCCGTCACCTTTCAGTCCCCCAAAGTCACAGCTGATGCCTCTATTATTGGCCCAGACGGGACGAGGGTGGCCTGAGAAACAGGAGGAGGAGGAGGGAGAGGCGGTGACGCTCCTGAAGGAGGCTGAGCGAGGCCGGGCAGGATGCACACGGACGTCACACCCATCACACACACATTCAGAGCCAAACGAACACACACACTGGATTTCTCCTGCAAACCTGCGCTCATGACGCACATTCACCAAACCGTCCTGCAGCGCCTCGCCGTCCTCACACACGAGTCGCTGCAGCTTGTGTTTGCATTGCAGCTGCTGAGACAGACTCTGGATTACAACGAGGTTTACCTTTACAATCAGATTTAGATATTTAGTGCAGAGATTAGGCACATTTTAGGTGTTCAGCCGCTCTCTCATCCTGAGCCATCTGCACTCTGTAAACAGGAGCGTGAGATTATGCTTCAGTGTGAGGATACAGGAAGTCTGCTTTGTTCCTGTGCAGGGTATGTGAGACAGGACAAGACTGAAGCAGCCTGAATGAGACAGAGAGGAGACAAGGAGAGGAGAGGAGAGGAGAGGAGACAAGAGGGGAGAGGAGACAAGGCGAGGAGAGGAAACAAGGAGAGGAGACAAGAAAGGAGAGGAGAGAGGAGGAGAGGGTCTGTGAGACAAGACAAAACTGAAGCAGCCTGAATGAGACAGAGAGGAGACAAGGAGAGGAGACAAGAGAGGAGAGGAGACAAGGAGAGGAGAGGAGAGGAGAGGAGACAAGAGGGGAGAGGAGACAAGGCGAGGAGAGGAAACAAGGAGAGGAGACAAGAAAGGAGAGGAGAGAGGAGGAGAGGGTCTGTGAGACAAGACAAAACTGAAGCAGCCTGAATGAGACAGAGAGGAGACAAGGAGAGGAGACAAGAGAGGAGAGGAGACAAGGAGAGGAGAGTAGAGAGGAGAGGAGACCAGGAGATGAGTTGAGGAGAGGGGATTAGGGGAAGAGACATGGGGTGGGGAGAAATCAAGGAGAGGAGACAAGAGAGCAGAGGACAGGAGGACAGAAAGGAGCAGAGTCGCTAATGAAGTGATAATTTCATGTAAAGTGGAGCTCCATTTTCTCTCCAGCTGTGAAAAAGATCTCCTCACTGATCCAAAGAGCTCTGAATTAAAGGCAAATCAAATACTTATTAACTCCACAACAAAGACAAAAAAGACAATGAAGCCTCAACTCCTGACGGAGGAGGTTCGCAGAGGAGATCAGAGCAGAACAAAGGAGCGGAGCAGTGGGAGTCACAGCTCCACCAGGAGAACAACAAGCAGGGATGTCAGAGAGGAGGAAAAAGTGCCGTAAAAACAGAGAATTCAGAGAAACTCTGAGAACAACAGCCACGAATCCAGCTGACAGGAACAACAGCTCCCAGCGGAAAGTTCCGGCCACTCCTCGAACACACCAGCTGTGACGCAGGAGTTCCTACAGCCTGCGTGTGACGGACAGCTGGAAGCAGATGTGAACCCGACCCTCAAAACACGGAGAGCGGAGGGGGCGCCGGCAGAGCGGAAAAAACACGCCAGAAGGACGAGGAAACACCAAACCTCGGCTCGCAGCGGGCCGTCAGGTGGGGCCGTGATAGGATCCATCCTGAAGGTGCGCATCAAGGTGCAGCATCCCATTCGGGTGGTGCAGATGTCCGCTCACGCAGCAGGTGTATGAGTGAGACATGACGCTGTCACGGCCTTAACGTGTCCTTCATGAGTCAGGACAGACGAGCGGGCGAAGCCTCGTTTCTCCTTTCAGAGCTGATGGAGGTCATGTGAGGCCACGTCCTGAAGGCGTGGCCGCCACATCAGGGAAACTGTGACCTGATGTACCGCAGGCGGGGGCGTCCCCGGACCCCCCAGCGTTCTCCAAACACACCACGAATGCTTGTTTTCCAGACCCACACAGACAACCTGCGGCGGCCGGGACGCCATTTATTATCTCCCACAACAAGATCCTTATCTGCCAAACAACCATCAGAAACAAGATCGTTCAGCAGAGAAGCATCATCCTGCAGCTCGTCGGCACCTGAGCGTTACAAATATCTGCCTCTGTTGTTTCAACCGTGATTTAAGAAAAGAAATCGAGCCCAAACTTGACAGAAAGAGACGGAGAAACGTCGTGCTGCTGGCAAACGTCCTCACACTGATTCGCAGTTTGCTTCCTCGCCGTCAAACTGCGCCTCCCTCCTGCCACTGTTAACGTTTACCAAGCTTTTTGTCCCCCGCGGCCCTCGGTGTGCTTTAAGTTCCTCGAAATGAGGATTTAATTTAGAAAAAACAAAAAGAAACACAGACAGCAGCGGGGCGGGATCATGGGAAATGCGGTTCTTTTGCGGACGCAGCCAAACACACTTTGTCCACTTTGATTAAAGCTGTGTTTCAGAGCGTTGAAGCATCAGCGCTTTCGCTCGCTCGCTTACAAGGCTCATAGGCTTTTCAGAGAGAGGCCGAGAGTGTGTGTGTGTGTGTGTGTGTGTGTGTGTGTGTGTGTGTGAAGGCTAACAGCTCATAAGGGGAAAGTGCCGCGATGCTTTGCACATCTCAGTAGGCTAATTATAACACTGCAACGGCTGCAGAAATGAAACATGAAAGAATTAAGAATGAGAGGGAGAGAAAAACCACAGAGAGAGAGAGAGAGAGAGAGAGAGAGAGAGAGACAACAGAGAGAGAGAGAGAGAGAGAGAGAGAGAGAGAGAGAGACAACAGAGAGAGAGAGAGAGAGAGAGAGAGAGACGAGAGAGAGAGAGAGACAACAGAGAGAGAGAGAGAGAGAGAGAGAGACAACAGAGAGAGAGAGAGAGAGAGAGAGAGAGAGAGAGAGAGAGAGACAACAGAGAGAGAGAGAGAGAGAGAGAGAGACAACAGAGAGAGAGAGAGAGACGAGAGAGAGAGAGACAACAGAGAGAGAGAGAGAGAGAGAGAGAGAGAGAGAGAGACGAGAGAGAGAGAGACAACAGAGAGAGAGAGAGAGAGAGAGAGAGAGAGAGAGAGACGAGAGAGAGAGAGACAACAGAGAGAGAGAGAGACAACAGAGAGAGAGAGAGAGAGAGAGAGAGACAACAGAGAGAGAGAGACAACAGAGAGAGAGAGAGAGAGAGAGAGAGAGAGAGAGAGAGACAACAGAGAGAGAGAGAGAGAGAGAGAGACAACAGAGAGAGAGAGAGAGAGACAACAGAGAGAGAGAGAGAGAGACAACAGAGAGAGAGAGAGACAACAGAGAGAGAGAGAGAGAGACAACAGAGAGAGAGAGAGACAACAGAGAGAGAGAGAGAGACAACAGAGAGAGAGAGAGAGAGAGACGAGAGAGAGGAAATACAGTTATAGTTAAAGAATGTGTAGGTAGTTGGAGTAATTACATTTCACTCCAATTAGACTGCTGAAGTTGTGTTTTCTCTTTATCACTTCCCTGTGTGTGTGTGTGTGTGTGTGTGTGTGTGTGTGTGTGTGTGTGTGTGTGTCTGTCCATCTTGCTAACTCCTCAATCTGTTTTTTTATGCAGCCGAGTGCTTCAACCAAAACACAGACATGTGTCGTGCACATATCTGTCCTCCATAGCTCAAAGTGTGTGTGTGCTGGCTGTGTGTGTGTGTGTGTGTGTGTGTGTGTGTGTGTGCGCTGTGTGTGTGTGTGTGTGTGTGTGTGTGTGTGTGTATGGAGCAGAAGGTCTCGTGTTGCCTGGCTGTCGTTTTCTGTCACACCAGCAACTGTCCACACACTCGAACACACATGTGACCGGCCGCTCCAGCTGTCAGTGCATCTCAAGTCTTAGCTGGTGGTCCCAGAAGATCTCAGCCACACACACACACACACACTGCAGACTTGCTAATCTGTGCCCTTTAATCCGAGGGTGCGCTTCATTCCCTGAACTTTCCCTCCCAGGTCCTCTTCATGTGCTCTGCTCTTCCTCCCTCTGACGGCTCTGATCGGGTAAATAACCTCACAGAGGCTATTTTTAGACTTTGACTTAAACACAGTCAGAGGTTGAATAACGTCAAACTTTGTTTAAAGAAGGAAATTCATTTAAAAACAAACAATCTGACCATCTCATCATTTCACGCGCAGCTATTTTTGCACGATGAGTAAGATGATCCGCTTTATTTATACATGATGAATCATTTTATAAGAGCAGGTGTTTAAAGTGGGGACGAGTCTCGTTTTAGATTAAACGCTCATGTCCGTCTTCTGGTATCAGGTTTGCTTCCAAACGTCAAACTCGTTTAGAAGCTGCTTGTATTTGACCCATTAAAGCCTTTATTAATTAAGAATTGTGTAAGTTAAGATGTGAACGTTCTCTTTGTGTGCTGGAACATTTGGACACGGATCATTCAGTTTTCATTCAGTTCGTTTTGGACTGAAACTGATCAGTGATGTTTAATGCACAGTCCATGTGACCGATCAATGCAGCCACTGGCAAACAGATGGAAGCCTCATTAGCACTCCTCCAATCAGACGGCTCGGTCAAATCGTGCTAATTTGATAGGCTGAGACGCGGCGAGAGGCTGGAGACGAGACTGAGCAGCTAAACATCAACAGTAAGAGCAAGATGTGAGAAAGTCCACCTTCAAACAACATGGAAGAGCAAATATATTCTGGGGTCACAAACCCAAAATCTATTTGAGCAGCCCTCAGGTGTTCGGAGTTTGATCAAGCTCCCTGCCGGCCGGCCGAGCTCCATTTAGCTCCATAATGCAAACACATCTGTCGTCTGCTCGAAGATAAACAGAACTAATCTGGGTCAGCCGTGTGCAGGTACGCTTCTGATGATACAGTCTGTCTGCACACACCGCAGTGACCTGGATACTGCAACAAGCAGCAGATACAGAGCTGCATGACCTCTGTGTGTGTGTGCGTGTGTGTGTGTGTGTGTTCCTAAGTAAATCAGTAAACCCCTGGTCATCGTACGTCCCTTCACATTACATGTTTGTCTGGTTTCATGTATCTGTGTGTGTCTGTGTTTGTGGAGGACAATGGATGTGTGTCCCTGTGTGTGTGTGTGTGTGTGTGTGTGTGTGTGTGTGTGTGTGTGTGTGTGTGTGATGGGTTTGCAGTGATAGCCATCTCCTCCCATCCCCTGGTGATGCAGGTCATCAATTCTCATCTCCGTGTCGCTCCTATCTGCCTTACACCACCGAGTTATAAATACACAACCAAGCAGCAAGATCTGCTGATGAGCATCAGAAAGCAACACACACACACACACACACACACACACACACACACACACACACACACACACACACACACACACACCTGTAAAGGCACCAGCCTGTAAAGACTCATTTGTATTCGTTTACAGGCTGTTAGCAGACTCACTGCACGTTGTTATTTCCAGAATAAATTGGATTATTTGTGTGTAAACAAACGTAGTTTTCTACAATCTGAATGAAGTTTTTGTCGGTTTGTCGACAGGTTTTCAACACGTTATGTGTGTATGAATGCGTAGAGGAGCTTTAGTCGGGTCGAAATGTTTTTTTTTTTTTGACAAATATATAAATGTAATTTATATTTTCTTACTTTGCACTGTTTGAACTACAGTTCCCATCATGCTTCAGGGAGTGTAAAGAGGAAGTACAAAGTCAAATTAGCACCGTTCAGTCAGCTGAATTAGCTGCAGTGTCCCAGCGGATGATTCCCTGATCGCTCCTCCGGTCGTCCACAGACCGGCGATCGATAGCGTCCATTCACACGGTGGACAGTCAGCCTGTGAGCGACCTCTTCCTCAGCCTGTCAGCCAATCACACGCTCAGTGTAACCGAGTCATTCATGAATGCAGCCGGTTGTACTGTCGGTGGAACAGCCGGGCAGCAAGCCGTTCACTCCTCCACTCTTTCACCTCCTCTGCCAGTCACTTAGTCAGTGCGTTTCCTCTCAGAAAGCACATCATTCACTCCAGCCGGCCGCTCATTCAGCCAGCCGCTATCTCCGATCTACCTTCGTCCCCCCTCCCTCCCCCTCCTCCTCCTCTAAGTCCCTCCACGGTCACTGCAGATGTCTCAGCTCCGAGGCTCCGTTCTTTATCTCTATGATAATAGCAGGCCATGGCTGAAAGCCTTCCGGGCTGAGCAATGTGACCTCCAACTCTCTGGCCGGGTTTTAAAGCGACCATGGTTTGGATATTTGTCCAGGCCAAAGACGTCCCCCATTGGCTGAATTTATCACCGTCAAATGGACTGAGACAGCGGGCGTCGCCGCTCCGCTCGGCCGCCTCGTCGAGCTGATATTCATCACTAGCTTTTATTTTCCAGCTCTCTGCTGGATGTTACTTAACGCTCCGCTGTAAAGGGATTCGGGTAAATGCCACGAGAAATCAAACCTGAAACCTGTAAATTGTTACAAATGAAAACACGAGAGAGAACAGAGGGGTCAGCGTCCGCCGGAGTGGAGCACTCCGCCGGCGATGATGCATGTGCATGTTGTTGGTTTTGAGGGTGATGGATAAATAAATGACTGTAATATTACAGACAGAACAAAGAAAATGTCTTGTTAGAAAAGGAGAAAATGGGAGCGCAGGCCTTCATCTACAGCAGCGACTTTTGTTGCCTCTTTGATGGTAATTGGTCAGTGAAAAGGAGACGTTCCTGGTTTGGATTTGGGTGGACGCTGCAGCAGACGCTGCACGCAAACAGAACAAAGTGATGACATTAAAGTGACCTGAAAAAGAGGGAGAGTGACTGAGCGAGAAGGATGGAGAGGGAGCACGTCGGTGATGGAAAGGTGGAAACCTTGACCCTGAATGTCTGGTGATGCTCATCGGAGGAAGAGGGCAAAACGCTGAGACAGAGAGTGAGAGTCTGAGCAGCTGAAGGTCCATCTGCATTCAATCAACGCCATCATTGGACGGGCCGATCAGTCGAGGATGGGGGAGGACGAGCGGGCGTGGATGAGAGATTTAAAAAGACAGCGTGAAGGAAAGATGGGAGAGAAAGACGAGGCCTCACACTCGCCCTCCACCGCACTGACTGACAGCACATCGCTGTCAATCATTCAGGACAGCAGCTGGGTGGTGGTCTCAGGCCGGCGAGTGTCACCCGACGACGTGATCGTCTGCTTGTTCTGAACGTGCTGCAGCAGTGTTACTGAGTTAAAGAGCAGCGCTGACTCGACGCCTATTTGCAGGAAATCTTCCCACACTGAGCTTCGTTTAGCGCACTTTCACCTCAAACTGCTAGCTCCTGAAGCCGTTAGCAAAGAGAGAGCGTGTGTGTGCAAATTAACCTCCAGACTCACAAGTGTGACAAGTCAACAAAGTTCTCGGTTAACCTTCACTAGAGCTACGTGATATTAGCTCAGTGCACATATGTGACGACTTATGAACGTGTCAGCCGACAGGCAACAAAGAGAAGCAAAGAAACGTGAAACCAAGTCGCTTCGTGAAAAGTGTGTCCACCAGAGAGCGCCGACGAGGTGATTTTTACACTGTGAAATGTCACGTTTTGTGTCACAATTCTAAAAAAGAACAAATAAAAAGGGATCCCTAAAAAGGGATCAAATTTCAATATTTGGTTATGAGACGTCTTTAACTCCCAAATTTTAATATCACAATCTGCAGATATCGATATTCATGAGGATTCATCTGTAAACCTCGAATATCAGTAGAAGACGTCAGGACAGTCCACCCAGCAGCTGTCCAGACAGCTCACTGGAACTGAACGTCCACCTGATGACGGCGCTCCACCAAACGTTCCGACACTTCATCCTGTGGGGACGAAACACTGGACAGTCATCATTTCAGCGCACACCAAAACGAAACGACCGACCGACCGACTGACGTCCAGAGAGGCGAAGAAGAACCACCTGAGTGGATGATGCACATAGGTGAGGAGAAAATAGCGCTTCCTGCCAGTATAGGCGGAGAACATGAGTCAAACAGAGGAGAGACAGTCAGAGACAGAGCGAGAGACACGGGGAGAGGGAGGCGCTTCAGTTCCTCTGCAGCAGAGGCAGACAGACGCCGAAGGAGTCAAAGCGTCCGCAGATGTCCTGCAGGCCTCTGGGTAACGCCGCCGTTTAGCATCATGTAAAGCAGTGAGCCCAACACACACCTGCACACGTATGTGCACTGAACACACACACACACACACAACGCAGCCCATGTCAGGACGGATTGTATGCGGCGGCCATGGCGTTTCAAACACACTGCTGCACGGCGCGATAGCTCGCTCGCCGCCTTCTCCACGCCGCCTGCCCTGATGACTTCCTCTCTGCCTCTTCCTCTCCCTCGCTCTCTGTAAGTGGGTGACAGTCATTTAAAGTGCAGTCCTGTACCTCCTGATAGCGTGCAGCAAACAATGAATGTATTGGCCACGCTACCGAGGCTGCTAGCGCCTCAGAATAACAACGAAGCAGAGGGAGGACGCCGAGGATGAATTACCGAACTTCAAAGACGACTTCTCTCTCTGCCTCTGTCTCCATGTAATATTTCAATTCTGCACAGAGGGATGAAAAGAATCAGCACCATTAGATCTGCTGTTCAAATTAAAACCGACAGCACTTTATCAATGCCTGTATGGCTGCTAAGTAAATTATATTTGGTCACGCAGAGACAAACAATGACATCCTCACGCTGAACACGGGCCAGAAACAAAACGCCTGTTTTTTGGCGTTTTGTCCCACGAGGCTCGTCCTGGACGTTCAAACAGAATTCACATCGTTCCTGCCGAGCTCGGCTGATTACAGGCGCAGCTCTGCACAGGCCGAACACCTGGTTTGAGGTGAACTTCAAGAGAAGCTGTGGCTCTGCAGCAAATCCACCTGATGTCTCAGGACTTAAACGCAGAGCAGATGATGGCAGAGCGCCTTCGGCTGCTCCGGCGCTTTCATTTTTCTGTGAAGCAAAAGCATAACTCATTCTGCAGCTCCCAAATATGTTTTTCTGAGGTTACTTCTGGTATTTTCTGAGGTTTTATTGAGCATATTTCTGCTGTTTCTGCTGTTGTAAATTCCCCGTCTGTTGAACGGTCACCCATTCACATTGAAGGGGGGGGGGCAGCCTCTGAACTGCTCATTCTTTGTGAACATTTCAAACAAGCTGATACAAAACCTCCAACATGTGCCACCCCTGAAGACCCCTGAAGGACCCCTGAAGACCCCTGTGGGCCCCCAGGCCCTCGATCACTTCCACATTCCTACAGCAGCTTGATGGAGTCCATATCTCACGTTCCACAACCAGTTAGACAAGTCTGAGTGCTCTGAAAGTGAACTTTACGAGAGACAAACTGTGGACTAAAAGAGGTTTTTTTAACGTCTTTGCACTCATTTCCTACAAACTGCAGGCAGTCGTCACCTTTTAATGAAGCACACACGCTGATCTCAGTTCAGTGCAGCTCAATTCAACCTGTATCTGGTCATCAGCATCTCGAAGACACAATATGTCACATCGAGGTCTGAACGCTTGACCTAACGTCTCATCATTAGCACGTCCAGCTGCTGCTAACAGGACGACCTGCGTCCCCCTGGACCTTTTTTAACGTCTGAATGAGACGTGAAAAGGTTGAATGAAAGTTCTTTTTGAAGCCGTCTAAAAACAGACTTGAGGTGCAGATTTTTGATAAACAGCTTGAAAACAAACGTGGTCTCAGTGAGACTCGGGGCGTCCACAGGACTCTGGACCGTGGACAGCAGGGATTTTGGCGTGTGCTGCACCACAGTCCAATTGTCCTTGAAGATTATGGCTTTATTAAATTGTATTGTTCTTTGAAGCAGCAACTATGTAAACAATCCCCCCCCATCCAGGGCTGCAAATGCAGGTCAGAGCAAACACCTGAAGGACGCTGAGGGACAGTAAACTGATGTCTCCTGCCTTTCCTCACCCGTCCTCCTCTGTCCAGCTTCCTGCTGTCAGCGAGCCCCCTCCCCCGCCGCCCCCGCCGCTCATTTTCTCGGCCGTGGTCACTCCCTCGCTTTCTATTAACCCCGTTCCTCCCCGTCTCACCCGCCTCCTTCTTTCTGTCCTGCTGTCTCCAGTCCTATCAATCAAGACATCCCACTACTACGTCCCCTGTCACTCCCGAATCCCTCCTCTGTCCCTCCACCCTGCACGCGCACTCACACTAACACACACAAACACCCAGCAGCACGCACACACGCTCTCACAGCTACGGCGTCTCCAGGACGTGAATCATCGGAGCACATTGGCAGACGACAGCTCTCGTCCCTCTGAATGACTGCCCGTCATAAAAGACAGATTGACGGATGAATGGGTGGGGTGAATAAATGGCTTGATGGGTGGATGAGTGTGTGGATAGATGGGTGGGTGGATGAAAAGAGGGATAAATGGGTGGATGAATGGGTGACTCATGACATCCTGATCCGACACAAATTTGCAAATAGGCTTGGAGACGAGCGTTCACGGCCGTGACGCGTCTCCGGGAGCGTTTACTTCCTGGAGCATCGACGGCAGCTTCTCCAGCTGAGAGCGACGAAGAAGAGCGTTTGCTTCTGCCTGCCAGCAGCTGGACGGCTTTACGCTCACCAGGAAGTTCAGAGAGTCACGATCCACTCGATTGATGAGGGAAATACAAACATTATATGAGGATCAATAAACACTAAAACAGTCATTTGGTAATTAAGTCGTTTTATCAGCGAGCTTTAAGCGATTAGGCCCGTCAATATTATTGATAAGTGACTGATCGTCGAAGACGCCTCAGCTGACTGCTTTCAGTCGCTCTGCTGCTTTTCTCTGTGTAACCTCGTGAAACCTGAATTGATTATTGATCCATATCAGTTTCTGCTCTGACGTTGATTAACTGATTCGTTGCAAAACAACAGTAACTTCAATCCAAAGATCAGTTGATTAATCAATCAGTCAAATGACACAGAGATAATTAGCAAAGATTCTGATGATCGATTAATCATTTCAGTCAATTTTTAAGTTACAGACACAGAAAAGTTCTCGGGCTTCTGGACGTTCTCTGATCGACTGAAAACTTTGGGTTTTGGACTGCAGGTCGACGTTTTTCACCCTTTTAGAGAGCAAACGATCGATCAATCGACTAATCTGACGGACTGATAATTATAAAGTAATGAACTGGGTTTTCATGCTGTCATCACCGCTGCCCTGACTTCTGTGAAGAGTGTTTTTTGCTTTAATTTGGAGGAACACGTCTGTTCTTCATCGTGAATTCTACCTGGTGTTCTGTGTGACTCTTCCTCGCTCTGCTGCTTCTTTCTGTCGCTGGAATGTTTCTCTGTTTGCAAAAACCTGTTGACTCGTCCGAACTTGTAGAAGGTGAGTCACCTGAAGCCTTCACAGCTGTGTGTGTGTGTGTGTGTGTGTGTGTGTCAGAGTGAGCGCGAGTGTGTGTGTGTGTGTGTGTGTGTGTGTGTGTGTGTCGACATGCACCACCTGATGTACATATGTATGCTCTGCTAGTGTGAGTGTGTGTGTTTGACTCCACGCCAGGAACAATGTCATCTACTGAGAATCCACACACACACACACACACACACACACACACACACACACACACACACACACACACACACACACACACACACACGCTGGTGTGAAGTCGCCCTGGCGGTGTTTGACTGTTAGATTTAACATGTCAGATTCTCTCAGGTCTCATTTCCTCGGCCTGCTGTGTTTACCTCCCACCAACGCTTTAAAAGCTCCCGGCCAGGTGGAAGGGCCAAGCTGTTTGCCTGAGTCCACACACACACACACACACACACACACACACACACACACACACACACACACACACACACACACACACACACACACACACACACACACACTCCTCTCCTCCACTCTTTCAGCTGCTCTGCCGTTGTTCATTTTTAATAACAAAGCACGAACACGGCTCACACGCCGTCCCTCTGTGTGTCAGGTAAGATCTTTCCTTCATCTTTTATGTTCTTGGTGTTAACAGGATGAGCCAAAACAAGCACTCAGCAGTTTATTCTACTGTCTCACCGACTTCAGGCCCTGAAACTGAGACACTGAAATATTTGTGAATGTCTGCTCTTCATCTTGGTCTGAACGAACGAGACGACTTGTGCTCGTTAAAGACGCGGCACCCCCGTTCAGCCAACCAGACGAGCCTCCATGTTTACTGCACCAGCAGGCGGTGACATTCTCCGGCTGCTCTGGCCGTCGTGGCGAAGCAGATTCCTTCATGGACGACCGGGCAGCACGCCTCTACATGTGGTCCTGCTTCCAGCTTCAAAAGAGCTGAACAGCCATCATTACAAGGCGACTTGGGAGTAACTCTGCACTCAGCGTGTATTTCTGCTGAACGCAAACACAAAGCTGCCTGTTTGTTCATTATGTGTGGCGCTGTGGAGGACTCCCTTCATGTCCGATTAAACCCAAGTGGTTTGTCTTTGGGGGACTCAGAGTCCAGCAGCACTCCGGCAGTTTGTCATCTTAGACGTAGACTCAGTTCAGACCGAGGTTTTATCTGAACGCCACAGCGTGCGGCTGCTGCGTCGGTCGTGAAGCCGAATCACAATTAGGTCTCCTCCCAGCGTTAAGAGTTCTGGCGTGGCAGTGAAATTCCTCCATGGTTGACCGGGCAACTCAGAGCGCCATTTGGCTCCATGTCCAGAAGGCTAACCAGCCAAAACAAGGGGGCTAATAAAACTGTCCACTGATAAGCAGTTAATGCCCCAGAACTAATGACTGCACCGCCACCCCGCTTTCCCTCGCCCTCATCGGTGGCGCGCGCACGCACACGCACGCACGCACACACGCATGCACACGCACACACAGACACACACACGCACGCACGCACGCACGCACGCACGCACGCACGCACGCACGCACACACACACACACACACAGAGCTGCCTCTTTCACAGTTCTTAGTGTTGTGACTGGACAATGAGGAGAAACAGGAATTCTGGGAACTTGGTGGAGGCCAAACTTAAAAAGAACATTCATGAGGAGGACGAGGGGAAAGCTGATGCAGGGGGAGGCGGTCCTTCATCCCACAGCAGAAGTGTCACCAGCTGATCCACAGAAAGCTGTATGTTTGAAGCGTGTGAGCAGCAGAGCCACAGCCCCCCCCCCCCCCCAGAGCTCCGGCACTAAAATGGCCTCTATATCAGAGACATACAGGCTCGAGCAGTTAGCCACACTGATCGCTCATAATGGCCTGGCCGGCGTGCTGCGCCGCCTCCCTCTGCAGCAGAACGCCGCTCTGTCAGCTGCAATTATACGGGAAACTGCCACCAGGAGCAACACTAATAGCTCCGCCGCCATCTACACATGGCAGAAACGCTGTCACGCTCCCTCGTGCTCACAGCTTGAGATTTAAAAAAAATATTTCCCTAACCATCTGAACCTGGACATTTGGTGTCCACGGCTGCCAGCGCATCGCAAAATAAGCAAATGTGAGGACATGCTGATGACACGGCTCTTATTGTAGGTTTGGTCGATTCAGTCAGGGACTAAAAACAGCTTTAAAACGTCGAGCGCTGAGGCGGCGGCCGTGTGAGAGTGCTGACAGATGGGAGGATTCTCCTGCTGCTGGGTAGCATCATGAGTCACCATAAGACTTTACCCTCGTCAGCGAGCATCCGCCCAGCTGAGCTCCCGCAGGAATATCCAGAGGTCTTTGATCTGCTGTGAGGAACACACTCTGAACGTGAGCGAGCGATCGCAGCGGCGCTGACCTGAAGCCGACAGGGGTCCATCAGAGTCGTGTTTGTTGACTGGTGTGGCTGCAGGCCACTGTTCAAAACTGAAAGTGCCGCATTAACTCTGACGGGTGTGAACTTTCAGAAACGCTGACGCAGCACAAACTCCAACACTCCGCCTTAAAGGGAGGGAGGCCACCCTCACATCAGGAAACACGGCGACTTCTTCCCGTCACCTCTGACTGCCGTCGTTTAACACGCTGACTCTGCAGAACCGTTAGCTTCTCTGTGACGCTGACGGCTGCCAACAGGTGAGCGAAGCCAGCAGTTCAACAGGTGAGTGACGCCAGCAGCTGGAGACTCCTGACGGACTGAGAGGCTCTGCACTGAGCACTGTGACCCAGAGGAAACACATCAGAAAGAATTACAGCTCGTGACAGCTCGTGCTGCAGCGCAGCCTAAACGTTGAGCAGTCGGAGCGAAGGCAGTGACGCAGCGAGCGCGTCTGAGGCCACTGACTCACCTACAGAACATCATGGATGGAGCCTCCAAAGAGCAAAGAGTCTGTTTGCTCACACACTTTCATTGGCCTCTATTTTAAACCACGTTGGAACCACGTCAGCAGCAAAAAGACCAGCAGCTCTGTCCCAGTTTACACATGCGGACCCTCTGAACCGACTTGCCAACGCCATCAACCAAAGCCCGGTGTTCTTTCTGTTCTTATCTCTGACTAAGAATAGCACCAGGAATAGCCCAGGCCCACACCTTCTGAAGCCTGCGAGGCTCTTCAAACATCTTATGGCCGTTTTATTTTCGAGTTCTGACAAATGTGCCGTATGCCCATCGACAAGTGGTGTTTCAATCGTGGCGAGAGCATGACTCACAGCGACAGAATCGTAGCCAACTGTAGGCAGAGAAGCTCTGTCGATGCCTCATCCCCTATTTTAGCCCAGAAGGCCTGATGGAGGACGAGAGCGAGCGCCCAAGGATCTAAATCTCATCTCCCAATGTGATGAAGGAGGTTTACTCCACAACATGCAGACATGTTTTTACCTTCCTCCAAAAGCTTTGGAGACAGGAAAGAAAAACTATCCTGATCTGTGAGCTGAAAGAAGACTTGGAACGAAAGTTTGAAAAGCAGCGAGCCAGAGATTAGACTTATCCTGTGGAGGATACACAAGGTGTTTCATAACAGACAAACTCAATCCTATTTTGGATGATATTGATTTCTGGGATAGGGAGTAGCTCAGACGTAGACAGAAGAAACACCCTCAGAGGGGTGGGTGGAGGAGGAGGTGGAGGAGGAGTGTGTCTGGGGAATGTGTTTGACTCCGATCTGCTGCTGCCGTTTGAGATGGAAGCAGGATAAAACCAAAGCTGTTGTTGGATTAATGAAAGCAAACAAACAGAAAAACACGACTTTGCAGGCAGAGAAAAGGAAAGCGGCTCGTTAGCGCGCCGATTACAGGCCGTTAAGAAATCAGCTCGGGTTCTTTAACGGCCTGCTAATGACCACACGTGACTTACTTGGCATTTTCATTCTGAACTCCACATTTCTGCTTGGGCCGTGTACTTCCTGGAGTAGCAGGAACAGCATTTCCTGTCTCCGTAAAACGACACACGCTCTTTGAAACGCTGCAGCAGGTCTGCGCCGGCCTCCTCCGGGCCGCCGCGGGTCACACGCTTTCCAGCTCTCCAAAGATTAGGTGAACTTCAAGCGGTAAAAAACCAAAGCGGCGTTCCAGGGTTTCCTTACAAAACCACCAAACAGAGCCGCTGACTTTGTTTAACTCCTGCAGCACGCAGCGGGCCAATCACAGAGCCCGTTACATCTCGTGTTCAATACCTGTTAAGCTGATCATCACCTTCAAAGATGGTCGCAACAACAGCTCTGTTGCCTTCTAGAGGTAATTCAGACCTCTTAAGCCGAGCAGCACATCTTTTTACTGAAGACTGAGGAGGCTTTCAGAGGCCACACAAACACCAGCACGGCAAAATACACAAGCACACGACACACACACACTGTTTACTTAACCCTCCCAGGCCGGCACAGAGGTGTGCTGTGTGAAAACGACAGAAAATATCATGAAAGAACACACACACACTGAAAACTGGACCTCTATTCAGTGCAACGAGAGAGGGCACGACGCACACGCACACACACACACACACACACACACACACACACACACACACACACGACTATTTCTCACCACTGTGTGTTGTTACAGCCCTCCTTCTACACTGCAGGGTGACGAAGTGACACACATATAAATCCAGTTAAATACACAGGTGATTTCAGTGTGTGTGTGTGTGTGTGTGTGTGTGTGTGTGTGTATGCTGCAGACTGTGTGTCCTCATCAAAAAAGCCAGGATGAGGTTATTTACTGCAGCTGCCTGAACGCTAATCTGTTTTTTAATCCTTTTCTTTTCACCTGGAGAGGCGGCCGAACACGTGTGGCCTCTTCCAGCGATCACACACTTTCACACCTGAGAGCTGCAGAGGGCGACGCCGACGGCCCATCGTCAGCATAACCGAAGCCACGGGGGGGTTACGTGGCTCGCTTTGGGGAACTTTGACAGCGATAGCCGAGCTCACCGCAGAGCCACACCAACACCGAAACCCATGCTCGAGCACACACTCTCACCCAGACTCACTCGCACACCATGTGGCGCACACACAGGAGACACACACCTAAGTGAACAAATTAACAGCATGGTGTAGAAACAAACACGCACACACATCATCAGCGAGGCGGTTCCTGCCGCTCGAAGGGAAACAAACACTGTTCTCTGTGTGGAGGATTAAAGACAGCTTGTCTACAAAACACACCAGTCCCACCAACACGACGCCTGTTTACACACACACGCAAGCCAGTGTGCTCAGCTGCAGGTCTGTCACCAGGACTGAGCAGAAACCAGCAGAACTGAACGCAGACTGGAAGAGGATCCAGGGCGGGAGCATTTATTTACATCCAGTGGGAGTAGCAGGAGAGCCGGTGGACCTCCAGGCCTCCTCTGGAGGCTTCAGGCTGAGAATAACGGTGCCCGTGGGACCACTCAAACCCCCATCACTGAACAGTGGAGGTCTTTAATTTGTTTAGGGCCCGTGGGATGGAGCAGCTGAGCATTTCTGGACAATCAATTGACATTAAAACACAGATCCTAAAGCACGCCACGGGAGGAGACACGTCTCAAACCAGGGAATTACACTCAAAGTCTGCTGCACACACTCTGACTCAGGCAGCAGGCAGACAAGCAGCATGCAGGCCCTCAAAGGTCAGGCTGTCGAAAAAACACCACCTCTGTAGTGAAGACAGAGGGCGTGGGCCTCCGCCCGCCTGATGGAGGAGCCTCACACAACAGCAGCATGAGATGTGAGCTCCATGCAGACCATTCTGACGCGTTCACGTGTCATGAACTCCATTAACACGGTGAGAAGTGAGTCTGTCCCTCTGACTCAATAAACAGCCTTACTCAGCTTTCTCTCTGAGGCTTCATCCTCTGCTTTCACACAGCTGCCTCTCTCTCTCTCTCTCCTCTTTTTGTCTTGTCCCTCGGTCAAAGGAGACATACCCAGACCGCGGCAGGCTGTCAAACGTCTCCATGGCAAAGCGGACGTGAGCGGAATCACGACGCGGTGGGCGAACATCCTCCGGTGCGCGCGGACTTCACCTCCAGCGCGGTTCGCCTTATTGAGGCTGTTTTTCCTCCCAGCTGCTCGTTCTTCGACACAGAGGCGTTTTAAAAAGCTCACCGGGAGCCGCGCGTCCATGTCAGAGGACACGTTTCAACCATCTGACACTGTCACCAACTTCCACTCCCACTGGCGCGCGAGAGCACGCGCACGGGCACGCACGCAACAGCGCGAGCAACACGAGAGGAGGTAGAGGATAGTATGAAGAACAATGAGGTCACTAACTCACTGACTGAGAGCACATTACACGGACCTCGAGTGTTAGGGGACACCGGTCCTCCACAGGACGCCAAAAATAAGCAGAGCGCGAGGACAGCCGATGAAATACAGTCAGCCAAATTATAAAGAGGCCCTTCTCTGCCCAGCCCTCTTGGACTACAGCCTGTCCTGGCCTGGCTTTAAAATGCACCTGTTCGGGTTTGAAGCCAGAGGAATGAGCCTGGTGGGCTTCAGGCAACTTCAGCTGTCCAACCGCCGGCCACCGAGGACGGGTAGGAAGGACAGGAGGAGCGAAGGGAAGGAGGCGAGGGAGAGGGAGCAGGGCGGAGAGCGGCTGGTGAAAGCGGTAGCAGGATAAGTAGCCCAGCAATCCAGCTAATAACACAGCGATCGCCTAAAAATACCCTCGACCACAGAGCTGCGCCGCTGCCGCGCACAAACCCCGCAGGCGGACCCGGATGTGTTCCCGAACGCACCGAATTCACGCCGCTCCGACGCTCCGCTCATATTTCAGCAGCAAACGTGGAAAATAGTTGCGAGCTGCGGGGCTCGAGAGCCGTTTTCTTTTCTCTCGGCCGGTGTCTCCTTGAATGTCTCCCCTGTCCGACACCGAGCCCACAAAGACAAGTCCAAGCTGCAATAAAAGCCACATTTTCTGCAAACTGACGCCAAACGACAGCAGGCGACAATAAAGAGGCATGATTTAAAGAGAACTGACCGTCAAATCTCCTCCGGGTTATATCCTTCCCGTCTCCAGCTTAATCCTCCTCTCTTCTTCTTCTTCTCCTTCCGTACGGTGGAGGCGGAGGTGGCGACAGGGGAGCTCGCTTTTCCTCCTTCCCTTTCACACGGAGGCGAGCGGACAAATATAGGCTTGCTGCTCGGTGTCAAATCTCCCCTCTCCCCTGACTGGCGACAGGCTGTCTCCGGTGGTGGTCCAAAGTTAGTCTCGCAGCGGAAGGTGGAAGCCCACCTCACGGAGAAAATACGCAAAAAGCACCAAATGGAGCAAAACACCAGCAAAATGTGAAAGTGGAGCAAAAATCTGCTGCGTAAAAACCAGAATGGAAGAAACGCTGCGCTGCGAGGTGAGAATAGAAAGAGAAATCACATCGTTTTCTGTGGTGCGGGAATCAGTGCGCGCTCCAGCGGGGCCACAGAGCCTCGGTGCGGCCGCTGCACCCCTGAACCGGCCGGAGAAGCTGCTGCTGCTGACGGAGCTCAAACCTCCGCGACCGAACACGTCCCGTCCACCCGAGGTCCTCCACACAAATGTCCGCTACTGAGCCTGAAGGATGAATTTCCACCCGGAGGAGGAGTGGAGAGACAGGGAGGGAGGGCAGTGCTTGCATTCTCTGAATTACTCCACCCCCAAACTGCCTCCCCCCTCTCCCTCTGCTCCGTCCCTCCACCTCTCCGCCGCTCTTTCATTCACTATATTTGCTTTCTTGTCTTCTGTTTTCTCTTCTTTTCCTCTTCGTCTTGTTCTGTCCGCGTCCCCCTCCTCTGCCCCCCCTCTATCTGCAGCATATCCAGCCCCCCCCTGTGGCCCTCGGCTAATCACCAGCAGATCAATCGATACGTTTACTCAACGCCTTCTGTGATGGAGTTATGATGATGACATTGATCCGGGGTGTGAATGATCATCATGTAGGATTTTATCAGTGTCACGGCAGCAGTGAGGTGGCCGGGCTTTCCTCTCCTCGTTGGTTAAAGTTAGATTTGCATTATGAAAAACAGAATATTCGGCATTAACAAACCAAAAGTTTAGCTGCCTCTCCCTCAATATCTCTCCAAAAAAAGAAAAAAAAAAACACTATGTTGCTTTTTCTCCGTTTTGTGTGACCAAAAAGACAAAAGCCGCCTTTCAAATGTGTCTTTGTAAGCTAAAAGCCTCATTTATTTGTCCAACTCAGCTGTCTTGGCTAATATTGACTTTATGGACACACTGACGGCACCTGGAGTGGTTTTATGTGTGCTTGTGCATTTTAGCACTGCATGAAATAAGGCTTGATTGGATATAAAAGCTCAACTAAGTGTTCTCTGAATTCATAAAACCCTTCTTTGTCTGTGGTAAAAGCCTCCTGTTTTGGGGCTTGTAATGGCTGCCTGTCTTCCTCCAGTGGGAGCGGGGCTCATGTTCACCTCTCTCGACTGAGCTGGACCTCATGCTGGTGGCCACAAGCGGAAACTGAATTTTGAAGTTTGCCAAGGACTGTCGCCAAGCGAGCTTTGTGACAAGTCGCCGCCCCTCGCAGCGTTCGGTGTCACCCACATTGATTTCGCTCCATTTGCCGAGCCCCGGGCTGGTTAAAGAAGCAGAGCTCTGATGGAGGGTCACTGGCCCAGATCTGGTGGTCCTGAACAGGGATGACAAACACACATCGCGGTGCAGGCGTGTAACATGCAGCCGCTGTGGAGAAGGTGCAGAATATGTAACAGTCTGAGTGTGAAGCGGGGTGATGGTAAACGGTCCATGGACTGAATTTATATGGAGCCTTTATTCCAAGAGCGGCGCAAAGCACTTCACAATGTCGTCCACACACACACACACACACACACACACTCCCACACCGCCGGCAGCAGGGCGGCCATGCGAGGTGCTGACCTGCATCAGGAGCAGTCTGGGACGTCTGGCTAAGGAGCACTTCAGCAGACAGGAGCTGGGATTCGAACAGAAAACATGAAAGACCTTCATCTGTGAGGTCAACAAGCAGGTCACATGATCTGAGTGGGTTTCTGTTCGATGTGTGCAGGTGTTATCCTCGTGTCAACCGTCGCCTCGAGTGGCTGACTGTCTTCATTAAGCTGCTTTAATCTGAGTCAGCTTTGTTCTGTCACCAAACCGTCCGTTCGAGACGAGCGTGGGTGTCACTCATAAGCCACCTATGTCTCATTTAGGAGCGAGCGAAACGCGAATCTGCTCATTAAATTTGTTTCATTTCATTTCTGCTTAACTGGGAATCGAGTCTTGGTGGATCAAACAAACAGGAGTGTGAGGAGGAGAGCCTCGGTGAACCCGGTGATCAGGAGAGGTAAAAGAAAAGCAGGGCTGAGCAGAGAGGTGGATGCAGGGACGGCAGATATGGAGCTAGCTTTGACGATGTACACGATCTCTGCGAGGCCATTAAAGCGCCCACTGAAGAGGAGCGATCGGGACAGAGTGATATGATTGAGGGGGAGGAGGAGTGAAACACTTCTTGAAAATTGTTGGTATTTTGTCACAGAACGAGGCCATCTTCGAGAGTGTCATTATAACTGACAGCAGACATTGTCCCTATTGTGCAGAAAAAAATGTTCCATGACTCCGGAGCTGAGTCAGATAATTGAAAATGTTTTGTTAAATGTCACAAATGAAAAAGCCGAAATTGGACAATTGACCACTTCATCGTCAGTTTCTGGAAAGAAGCCCAGATTCCTGCTGCAGCGGAAGGCTTCTGCTGGACGCTGAGGTTGTGTGAAGTTAACGGATTGGTTGCAGAAGCTGAGTCGACCATGATGAAGCACCTGCCTTCAGAGGTTCAATAAAACGCCTGCCATGTGCAAGAAAGGAAGAAAGAAAGAAAGAAAGGAAGAAAGAAAGAAAGAAAGGAAGCATTTTAAAAGTGGAATAAAGCAAATTGAACTGTGAAATAACTTTTGCATCTGTAAGAACTCCACGAATATTCCACTGTTGGATATTGTTTACCTTAAAAATCCTTCTGTATTTGAAGAATTAGGTGTAAACTTGTTCTACACCCGCCGCCGCGGGCAGTCCTGAATCATCCGATGAGGGTGGAGCTGAGGTCATGGCGGCTGCCCGCAAGATGGGCGACACAGAGACGTGATGCTCATTCAGGCCCACAGCTCAGGCAGCGATTGGTCGGCTGTGACGAGGTTGGAGGTAGGAGGAGAGAAAAGATGCTGAACTGGACTGAAGGATGCAGCGCAGATAAATCCACGGCCGAGTCCCAGAAACAATTCAAAAATCAATGTCGCTATTGATCACACAACGGTTATCAGAAAGGCTGTTCAGACTCATGGGCTGAATAAAACACGGACGTAGTCGGAGGTTTCTGAAGAGCCATTGTCAAGCTCTGCCTGTCGCCATCTTGGCAGTGTCTGACTCCACCTAGCTGCTGGCTAATCCAGAAAAAGGCAAAAAGATGGAGCGTGGGTGGAGCTGAGGTGGGCTGAATGAAGCCTGTATGCTGAAACTTAGCAGCTAGCTGTGAACAAACATGTTTATTTCTGCTGTAAAGTTCAACATTTTGATATGGGGGTCTATGGGAAATGACTGGCTTTTGTAAGCAGCCTCAAGTGGCCATTTGTGGAACTGCAGTTTTTGGCTTCATTTTTCAACCTGCTGCTTGTTTAAACTACAGTGTTTGCAAATAAAACATGAACTTTTCTAAAATTGTGCCACCTAGTGTAAGTCTTTAAAAAATAAAAATAAAACCAACGTCCTCCAGCATGCAGACAGTTAAGTGTTTGATGTTCATGTTATTGATGTTTGGAGCTCAGCAGTTTGTTTTTAGGAGCCATGCTAACAGCAGTGCTTTGAGGTGAATGTTAATGTCAGTATGCTAACATGCTCACAATTACAATCCTAACACTGATGTTATCGAGGCAGGCGACAGTTCACATCTTCGTTTAGCACGTTAGCATGCTAACATTGGGTCATTCGCTCTGAACACAACGCACAGCTGATGGGATCATCGCTGGAGTGGCGACATGATGTCAGTTTGCGCTAGTCATTAGCATTCATACGCGCTCCATGGCTACCTGAGCCAGATAAGGTGACAGTCCATCCAATAGTTGAGATATTGAGTCTGGACCAAAGCGGTTGACTGACAGGCCCATCAATAAAGCCATGCAACGGGCACGGCTAAAAATAGAGGATGGCCTGGGTGGTCAAAGCCACCATGACTGAACAGACAGAGAGGAGTGCCACTGACTGACACTGAAATGAAACATAAACAGAAAAAATACTAAAAATCAGTCAAGATTCTTACATAACCTCTGATTGTGGACATCTTGCACTTCTCACTGATGCTCACAGACATCATCGGATACGACACAGAGGTCAGCGGACGGTCGCTGAGCTCCAGCTCCTCCTAATGTAATGGACTACCAGGCTATTCCTGCTCAGTGCAGCATCCAGGCACCACTCAAACGTCTTAGCGCGAGGCAAAGACGAACTGCTGGAGGAGGTATTCGTTGCCCCTAACATCTTCAGACAGGCCAGGCTTTACGGAGGGGGGTGGTGTTTCAATATTCATGAGGGTACATGACAGAAGCGTCGATGAGAGGAGAAGTAGGAGTAAACCAACGCCACGGAGGAGACAGGAGAGCCAGAGGAGAGGGAGGGAGGGAGGGAAGCAGCAGAGGAGAGGCAGAAGTGATATCGAGTCTGACAAAGACAGAGAAAGTGTATGAGCTGAGCTGCAGAGGGAGAGACTGAGGAAGAAGATATGGTACTACAACGACCTGTCAGGAATATACAGAGAGCCAGACAAGGCGAGAATACGCTGGATGTTATCCACACATGAGAGAGAGGGAGCAGCCAAGGAAGCAGCAGCATTTCCCCATCACAAGTCACATTACGCGGTTTTATTTTAAAAGTTCAATCAGTTGCCTTCAACATTAAAACAGGATGCTTTGTTCAGACTGACGCTGCAGGCCGGACCTGCTCCAGAGGACGTTCTCTTCAGAGCGTTGGATTTAAAGCGTCTCTTTCACTAAATCTTCTCCAGACGATGTTCTCTATCAGCAGAGGGACGGCGTTACGTACTCACGTCGCCGAACGGAGGCGAGTGATTCCAGAGCTCGCCGTCTGCATCACACCGTCACATGGAAACCTTCATCCACACACTGACAGAGCGATGGAGGCTCAGAAACTACAGACCGCTGTGGACTGTAGCTGATAGAACGGTGATTAGATAATCGATTAGTCTATGGCTCTTTATCACAGATGGTGTTCAATCCGTAAAACAAACTTCACTTTGATTTGGCCAAACGCTGAATTGTTTTCGATGAGTCAGAGCTGAATGCAGCTCCTGAAGATCCTGTTTAAATCTGCTGCGTCGTTTGATGAAGACCTCTGTACACCTCTCTAAGCAGTGAGAGAGACGGTGAATATACTCTATACTAACTTTAATTTACACGCTGAGCGGTTTCCTTCCATCACAACAGCGCTGCTTTTGCTTTGATGATGTTTGTATTGTCCTCACAGCTCTCTGTTATAACAGCCTGCTCCTCCTGTAGCCTGCATGCAATTGGTGAATTTTTTTGGAGAACTTGACTCATGATGCACCAAACAATAACATTTTTTTTAGCAAAGAGAGTTGATAACCATCGTGGTGACCCCTCTTCTCTGAGAGGGGTTGGCTCTGCTCGTAGCAGCGTGCTGAAGAGGCCTGCAGACTCTGAGCTGATTTATTTCAAACTGATTTCAGACCAAAAGTCATCCAGGTGTCGTCCTTCTCTCTGTGTTTGATGTGCACAGATGAGTCCAGACGAGGCCGTCTGAAGGTGTGTGTTCTCGCTGCCCTCCACGACGGCTCTGAGCTCCACCTGCAGCTGCAGTCGTTCAGAACACCGTCGCCCTCTGAGGCGGTGCGATGACACTTTTCTAGCATCGCTCGGCCTTTAATTTTCACCTCAGTACAGACGAGCACCTTGCTTCCTGCACTGGCAGCGTCTGGATGTAAATCACGAGGTGCAGAATCGTGATCATAACTCTCCGGCCTGGATTTAAACAGCTGCTTGTAGAATCAGGCCTCTGCTCCACACAACTGACCCTTAAACGATGATTTTCTGTTTGAATGATTCCTGGAATCGTCCTGATGTTTTCAGTATGTTTGGACCTTTGACTCTGCATTTTCTAAAGCATCTGTTCCACTGATGATTCAATGAGGACGGCTTCCAAATGCTGGAGCGGCTCGAGCCTCATCACCAAACGCCGTCCACGCACAAGATGAATGTGCCGTTTTCCTCTTGAGCTCCGGGCAGCTGTAATAACTTCCCCCAGTGCAGCGGCACACAGAGGCGAAGACAAAAGGCAGGTTGGCAACAGGAGGACACACAAACACGGGACAGATGTGACACACGTGACATTAAAACGACAGATCCATTCAAACACACACATGCCAGGACGCACACGTGCACGCACACATTTTGGGGGAAAGGAGGTAAAACCCTCCAGCTGCACAGCTCCTCGTCTCCCAGTATGAATGCAGGGAAGGCGTCAGGCAAGCTGGGGCTCATCCGTATGGCTGCATCTAATGAAAAGTGACAACTCCCTTCTCCCGGAGAGCCTTCCTGTTTTGCTAGGCTTCAAATCCTATTTGCTTGCCCCCCTCCACCACCGCCGCCTCCCTCAGCAGCACCACCTCTCTCCGTCTCTCCTCTTCCTCTCGCTTTTCTAACGAGTGTTCCCCGCTTTCTGGAAAATGCGTTGCCAATATAGTCTTATTACATTTTAAATGTTGTAATTGTCCCCCAGCAAAGGGGAAGGGGGGGGGGGGGGGGCAGATGGGTTTTAAATGTGTAATAACTTCAGGCAGTGAAGGGGAGAGAGCGCAGGAGGAGCGGGGGAAGGTTTGACAGTGTGATTGGAGAGATAGCAGGTAAATTGATTATTGAACGGCAGGTATTCAGAGCATGTCAGATGATCTGATGAGCCCGTGATAGGAAAACTTTGCACTGTACTCAATCAATTTACAAGAAAGATAAACTGCTGCTCTGATGTGACGACTCTCCGTCTTCTGCGGGCTCTTAGAAGTCGATGAAGCAGAATATCTTCCATACGAGGCGCGTCGGGGCGCGTGCATCCACGTTCACAGACTCCGTTATCTTCTGCATTTATGTGCATATGGAAGTACGAGTGCATGTCCTCGGTGTGTTTGTGTGTGTTTTCCGCTCCTGTGCCTATTAGGGCAGTCAGTTAAATTGGCGGTGCAGGATACAGTATGTGGGTTACGGTGCCGTCCTCCTTGTTAATATTTCATCTCAGCGCTGGCAGAAAGAAATGGGGCAGAGAGACAGAAGGCCTCGTGTGACGGAGACGCTCTGGAAGACGGGGGATGTGTGTTTGTGCACGGCTTCGTTTTATCTCAGCGTTTTGTTAATTTTTTATTGATTTCTGTCTGTACTTTGTTGTTGTTGTTGTTATTGTTGTTGTTGTTTGGGGATATATCTGCATGTGTGAAAGAGGCCACTGCATTACCCGTGTGTGTGTTTTCATGACCGTCCATGATACATACAGCACACACACACACACACGCAGATTATTAATGTGTCCTGGCACACGGGTGCTTTGTCGTGTGCTCTTGTCTTGCAGCTGTGTTCGTGTTTGTCATGTATGTGCACACACAGCCTTCTGCACTGTGCTCAGCAGTTTGACATGTTTCCGCGTGCTGCTCTACACACATGATCACACACATAAGAAATGCATGGCCGGGCTTCCTTTATGGACTCCTTAATCCCACTGCATTAGCAGGAAGTGAAATATGTTTGAGGAGTTGTTTGTGGTAGTTTCAGCCTGTAACTGGGTGATTTGACTTAACTACTGCATGTTTTATGACAGGGCCTTTCAAATTATATGATGAGTGTTCACTCTCATTGTTTGGTTTGACTGGTGCAGGTAAACTTTCAAGGGTTAGGGCTATGTTTCCTTCCTTCCTTCCTTCCTGTTTCCTTCCTTCCTTCCCTCATAAACTAATGCTGTAAACAGTCTTATTTGAGATTAAAATCTTTGACTTTTTCTTGTTGCTTGTGCAGTTCAGACGAGATTCTGAGCTAGTGTTATTTATATAAAACGGTATATATACTGCTCAGGAAGAAATTAATAAATAACTAATACTAATTTAATTTTTATCGTGTTTGATATTCCTGTCTGGACGTCCTCATCAGCTAACAATGAGGAAAGAGAGGAGTTCAGCTCAGTTAGTCTGATTTTAAAACTTCACTGTGAGTTAACCCGAAGAGGCCCGGGAGGAAAAACGTGTTCTCCACACCCAAAATGACTAATAAAGACGAGAGCGTGGGCCACAGCTCGTTCTCACTGCAGGGATCCACACAGGTACAGGATGGGACGTCTTCTGAATACACACCTTTAAGCCTTAAGGTTAGATTCCTGCACTGACACCAACCCTAACGAATGGCACCAGGACTCGGTGTGAACGTCTGTGATGACTCTTACATGGGAAACCCGTCTCCTTGGTGAAAAGCTGGCGTGTGACCCCTCCATCCACCCCGACCTCCCCTCTGTGCGGCCGTCTGTGCTCCTCCTCTCCTTCCTCCTGACGGGTTTACACTGGAGATAGCTGATACATCATGCGCTGAGGGGCGTGACAAAGCAGCGATATTTGACGCTGTGGGAACGAGAACAGTGTGGTTTATGGATTACAAAGGTCTGCGGGTGGAAGCCTTTCATTGCTGCCACTTCTCACACCACCCGCACACCGACATGCTGAGTTCAGCGAATTCATTTTGTGTCCTGATGTTCAATGGACTGCTGAAGGTTTTTGAGTGGGAGCAACAAAGAAAGATACTTTTAGACAAGAATTCCTCATTTCTGTGAAAATTGTGTTTATTTGCAGTTATGAGGGATGATAATTGCAGTAATCAGTGAGTACAACCGTCAGTCCGTCAGTGTTGTGGCTGATGTGAAATCATTAAAATGATGGTAGATTCATGGAAAAACAGAAATTGGCAATTTCCCAGTTTTGCCTTTAATTGGGTTTGAAGTGCCGGGCTGTCAGTTCGGGAGCAGCACAGTGTCCTGACAGCATTACAGCGACCCGAGAATTATCATGTAAGAGAGGGGCTCTTTAAAGTGAAAGAGGAGGAATGAAAGCCAAGGGGAGAGGTAGAAAGGATTTTGTTCAGTTCGAGATAAGAGCATATTATAGCCAGTAGAGGGGGAAGATATGGGAGAGGGGATATGATTCAGTGGGGACAAGGGGACGTGAGGCACTTCTCCAAGCGATGAGTTTCCAGCCTGTGGTGGGAGATAACTCTGATGTTCTGACTGGAGGTTTCGCGCCGAGCCCTCGTGGCTTTGCAGCCTTTTCAGAACTCACTCATGCATTCTGCATTACGGCTGTCAGAAAATCAGGCCGTTTCTCTCGTCCAGATGTCATTAGTCAGCAGCAGAGACGCTAAAGTGCGCTTTGATGCCTGGCTTTACTGGTCGCATGGCACCACAAGCTAACGTTAGCATGCCGCGCGAACAAAGAGGACGTTTAGCGGAGATTTGTCTTGTTTCATGTCGGAAGTCGTGTCTGGAAAGTCAAATAATGCAAAGGGAATAACTGATGTGCTCGTCTGAGTCGAGCCTTCGAAGAGAACGTCTTCGTTCGTAGATCCTAACGGTCATGAACGGCGTTTCGCTGCAGCCGAGTCCTCGTAGCATCAAGCAGAATTAAAGCTGAAAATCTGATCGTTTGTCTCACAGTCAGAATAAAATGGTTATTCATTTTACCTTCTGTGCCCCCGAGACTCATTTATTTTGGTTCTGCTTTTTGTGCTTTAATTAACATTATTATTCTGGAAACTGAACTAATTGGCACCCCCCAAGATAACACGAATCTGAACTCAGCTACACTGTGTGTTTCCAATGTTTTAATTTTTAGAGCTAAATTTCATATTCAGAATTAAACTTGAGTAAATCAAGTGTGTGGTTTTCACGTTGGAGGTTAAAATGATCAACAGTTACTTCCTGTTTGAAATCTTTATTCAGTTTTTTGTTGGAACGCCTCCGGCTCACAGCTGTTGAGGTCAATGAAGCAGAAGAGGGAGAAAGTAAACGAGTTTTTCTTTTTTGTCTTCGTGGAGGGGAACTGAAGCTTCTTCTTGTTCAAAGACTGCATGAATCTGAGTTAGCCTGTGATACACTGGAGGCTTCCACATTGTTTTAATGCACAGTTCCTGCTGGGAGCAGACCGGTCCAACCATGTCACTTCACTCTACGTTTGGAAGCTGTTTTCTTTGAGCTTCTTTTAGTCTCCAGAGTCAAATCCCTCTGAAGTGCCTGAGATGGCAGCAGTAACGTGTGGGATTTCTGGTTTTAGCGCAGGCAGCATTTAGCACACATGAGGAGATCGGTTCCACGTCTCAGACCTCAGAGTGCAGATCTGCAGACCTCGATGCTGTCAGCAGGCATGAGAGCGGACAGACATGATGGGTCCTGCTGTCGTTATCAGCACAGCTCTGCTTTATTATGTCTGCGTGAGTGTGTGTGTGTGTGTGTCTGGTGTGTGTGTATCTTCTGTTTGTGCACTGAAAAGAGCCTTAAAGGCAACACGTTCTCACTCCCATCTCCTCACATACGGACGCTTGTTCAGGACCCCTTGGCGTCAGGCTTCACTTTCAAAATAAAGCTCGCTGAAAC